>NW_027633840.1:0-10000 GCF_053919585.1 Euprymna scolopes
TTTTCAGGTGTCGGAGGTGGGTCTGGACGAATACCAACACCATTTCTGGGGTTTCACAACCGCCCGGCTTCTCCGACATATGTTGGAAAGGAGTAGCGATCGAGCGAAGGGGGCTGTCGGTAGGCGGCCGCGGGTTGCATGTGTGCCCGGGACAGCACCCCCATCCAACTAAGGGGTGTCCCCCCGGGGGCCAGGGGGACCTCGTCCAGGTCGGCCGGGCGCTTCCAGACGCCTACCGACACCGGTCAGGTCGGCGAGGCTCCCGGCGGCCCCGAGCGGGACCACAGGTTGCGGAAGGCGTCCAAGTGAGCGGCGGCGACGCCAGGAGGCCCCCGGGGTCGACTCCGCGGCCCCCGGGTCGGTGTGCGGGCCTCCAGAGCTCGATAAAGTAGTGGTGTCGCTAGCGGTCGAGAAGGCACTTTTCGACGCCTACTGCCACCCCCACATGGCGGTAGGCGCAAAACTGGAAAATCGCCGACCAGAAATGTCGCTTCGTATAATCGACGTTTTTTTTGACCACCATTTTCAGGTGTCGGAGGTGGGTCTGGACGAATACCAACACCATTTCTGGGGTTTCACAACCGCCCGGCTTCTCCGACATATGTTGGAAAGGAGTAGCGATCGAGCGAAGGGGGCTGTCGGTAGGCGGCCGCGGGTTGCATGTGTGCCCGGGACAGCACCCCCATCCAACTAAGGGGTGTCCCCCGGGGGCCAGGGGGACCTCGTCCAGGTCGGCCGGGCGCTTCCAGACGCCTACCGACACCGGTCAGGTCGGCGAGGCTCCCGGCGGCCCCGAGCGGGACCACAGGTTGCGGAAGGCGTCCAAGTGAGCGGCGGCGACGCCAGGAGGCCCCCGGGGTCGACTCCGCGGCCCCCGGGTCGGTGTGCGGGCCTCCAGAGCTCGATAAAGTAGTGGTGTCGCTAGCGGTCGAGAAGGCACTTTTCGACGCCTACTGCCACCCCCACATGGCGGTAGGTGTAAAATCGGAATAGACCGGACCAGGAATGTCGAGGGGGAAAAAAATGACAAAGTCCTGGTGTGCCTAGGCGTCGAGAAGGCACTTTGCGACGCCTACCGACATCCCCATGTGGCAGTAGGGCGTAAAACTGGAAAATCGCCGACCAGAAATGTCGCTTCGTATAATCGACGTTTTTTTTGACCACCATTTTCAGGTGTCGGAGGTGGGTCTGGACGAATACCAACACCATTTCTGGGGTTTTCCAGTTTGAAAGTTTTATAAAACATGTTCGGTAGGAAGCACACTTTGGTGTGTCGGTTCGTCGGAGCAGCGACTCTTTGCCTCGTGGTGGTCCGGAACGTCTCTACGGGCTTGTCGCAAAGGCGTCAGAAAGTGGCATCTCCGCCGCCTAGGGCTGTCACCGTTATCGCTGTCGCCGCGCTCCAACTTGTTTTGATCCGCCGCCTTCGTTCCTGCCAACCGTGCGCCCGCTCATCGTCGTTAGGTTATAATACGTGGTACGTGTGTGTGCTTCTCCGTGGACCTAGGGCTGCTCGACGTGTCGAACGATATGTTGGAACAACTAACGGCTCCTTTTCCTGGTTCCATAGTCGTCGTGGTACCCGCGTCGTCAGCCATATCTATGTCCACCATGTTTAGCCGATACGTTTGCTGCAGCTTCTGCTTCCGCCTCAGCGTTCGCCGCTCTCAGCCGCCGCTGTTGTTGCTGCCGTTCTGCCATTCAACCACTACCTGCGAATCTTTCGATGATCGGCCGAACGACCCATCGCTGTGCGACCGATAAATCCTCCGGATTAGGGAGAAACGCCGCCGCTCTCTGCCGCCGTCGAACGGAAAAACGTACATTGTAACGAACGAACGAACGAACGAACGAATTAACGAACGAGCGAACAAACAAACAAAAATAGCCGCGGGGGATGCACTATGTAGATCCTGATCCCCTTGTAACCAATACGTACGTTGTTCGATGCTCTCCCGTCCTGGAAGTCGCCGCAGCAAACAGGAGGATGAGCAGCAGCAGGCGCCGCCGCCGTAACCGCCGCCTGCCTGCCGCCTCCTACTCCTGTCAGCGTCCGATCTCACAGCCGTGTGAACGTTCGCTGACACCCGATTTCTTTCCGTCTGGCAAAACCTTGGACGTCCCGCTCGCGGTACACGTGCTGCAGCGACTTCTCGTCCGACAACGCATAAGCGTCGACGTCTGCCGCCGCATCTTCTGATACGTGGACGGTGATAGCGCTAGTCCCTTCTTGCGCCACCTCCACCTTTGTTAGCGCCAAAGAAGATCGATCGAGCAGTCGTGGTCGCAGTCGATTAACCCGTTTTCACCGTCCGCAGTTCCCAAGCCGCCGATCAAGTCGTTGCTCTTCTTGTTCGTTCTTCCCATACCGTCGATTTGCACGGCTGCCGGATGAGCCATCCTCTGTCCGGCGAAGCGCTCACGTCAGTGATCGATACTTGCACCGACAGTCCTCCCGCTCGCGACTCGGTGCTCGAATCGGACTCGTTCGTTTTTATCTCGATGCGATTGTGAAAAGGGGGACCGGTCGTCAATGTCGTGTGTGTCGACGATGTTGTTCGCCCGGTCCGCCGCGTTGTTGTCGTTTTTTTTTTTTTTTTTTTTTTTCCCCTAACGTTCGCCGTCGCACGGACGAAAGGGTGAGAAAAAAAAAAAAAAGCTCGAAAAAGCCGCCCAAAAAAATCGGACCGAGGAGCCGCTTGCGAGAACGCGCCATGTGCACGTTGTCTCTCCTCGGTTTTCCGAGCACGAACACGACGCCGGTCGGTCGGTCGGTCGACGAAGGCGACGACGAAGGTGACGGGAAAATTTACGCCGCCGCTGCCCTGGTCCAGCTCCTCCCCGATGACGGCTGTGATGTTGACGTTGACGTTGGCGACGACGACGACGACGACGGAGACGACGACGACGACGAGACGGCATCGATGGCGACCACGATGACGACGACCTCGACGAGTTCAGTCTGCACCTTGACCTCCGATGTCCGTGTGCACTGCCGTCGTGCTGTTTGTCGTTTGTCGTATGTATCGCTGTCAAGGGTGCCGTTGTCGTTGTTGTTGTCGACGTTGTTGCTTGCTCTCTCGTCTCGGTCGGTTGGTACGTTGATGACGACGACGACGACGAAGACGACGACGACGACGACGAGACGGCATCGATGGCGACCACGATGACGACGACCTCGACGATTCCAGTCTGCACCTTGACCTCCGATGTCCGTGTGCACTGCCGTCGTGCTGTTTGTCGTTTGTCGTATGTATCGCTGTCAAGGGTGCCGTTGTCGATGTTGTTGTTGTCGACGCTGTCGTCTGTTCTCTCTTCTCGGCCGGCTGTGACGTGGACGTTGACGACGACGACGACGAGACGGAATCGATGGCGACCACGATGACGACGACCTCGGCGAGTTCAGTCTGCACCTTGACCCTCGATGTCCGTGTGCACTGCCGTCGTGCTGCTTGTCGTTTGTCGTATGTATCGCTGTCAAGGGTGCCGTTGTCGTTGTTGTTGTCGACGTTGGTCGCTTTCGTTCTTTGAGTCTCGGTCTCGGTCCAAGTCAGGGGAGAAACAAAAAAGAGGCCATCAGCGCGGGCAGCGCGCTTCTTCTGACGGCGAACCCCCTCGAAAAATAAATAAACACGTGCCCGTCGTTGTAGTTGTCTGTCTTATGTCGGTCGGTCGGTCGGTCGGTCTGTCGTTCTGTCGAAACAAAGTCCCAAATTCCAACGATACCTGGTTGATCCTGCCAGTAGTCATATGCTTGTCTCAAAGCTTAAGCCATGCAAGTGTAAGTTCACGCCACGCATTAGAACGGGCGAAACCGCGAATTGGCTCAGGAACCGGACCTAATCCTCGGGACCGTATTCCTCCTCGGAGGCGATGGATAACTGTGGCAATTCTAGAGCTAATACATGTGACACAGGCCGCGATCGGTCGGCGCGCCGTCGTCGCCACGCCTCGCGCGCTGGCACCCGCGTCGGCCGTTCCGGGTCGCGGCGCTACATATTAGACTGAGACCGATGCGCGTCATTCCGTCCTCCCGTCGTCGGCGTTCCCGCTCGCGGGTCCGTTCGGTGGCGGGGCTCATAGGGCGGCGCGCTCCGCTTTGGTGACTCTGGATAACTCACTGGTCGATCGCACGAGCTTTCACGCCCGGCGACGGGTCTCTCGAGGGTCCGCCCTATCAACTGTCGACGGTCGGTTAAGTGCCTACCGTGGTTACTACGGGTAACGGGGAATCGGGGTTCGATTCCGGAGAGGGAGCATGCGAAACGGCTACCACATCCAAGGAAGGCAGCAGGCGCGCAAATTACCCACTCCCGGCACGGGGAGGTAGTGACGAAAAATAACGACGCGGGACTCTGTCGAGGCCCCGCGATCGGAATGAGTACACTTCAAATCCGTTAACGAGGACCAACCGGAGGGCAAGTCTGGTGCCAGCAGCCGCGGTAATTCCAGCTCCGGTAGCGTATATTAAAGTTGTTGCGGTTAAAAAGCTCGTAGTCCGAACTCGGGTTCGTGGTCGCGCAAGCGGCCCCGGGGCGGCGGCGCCATCGTCCGTCGTTGACTTTGGTCGTCCGTTCGCATTCCCGGCCCTTTCCGCCGGTGTCAACCGCTAGCATACCCGCCACGCGGTCCTGCCGGCGAGGTGGACGAGGAGGTCGTGATCGGGATCCGGGAAAAAAAAAACAAGTGGTCGTCGGTTCGGTTCCGGGAGTAGTCTAACGGGGGGGTGCTACGTGTGTGTGTTTGGGTGCGTTCATTCGCATCCCCGCACTCTGACCCCCGCGCTTCTCTCCCTCTCCCTTTCCGCGCGTTCCTCTTTTTTTTTGAACCCCCCGGTCCGCTCCGAGTCCCTGCTTCGTGTCTTGTCTGCGCGCGTGTTGCGGTCGGCGGTTTCTCCTCCAAGGGTGCTCTTAACCGAGTGTCCGCGGCGGCCGGTACGTTCACTTTGAAAAAATTAGAGTGCTCAGAGCGGGCTGTTCAAGCTTGCATACGATAAGCATGGAATGATGGAAGAGGGCCTCGTCTACGTCTGTCGGTCTCCGTCTACGGCGAGGCAATGATCGAAGGGAGCGGTCGGGGCCACTCGTATTGCGACGTTAGAGGTGAAATTCTTGGATCGTCGCAAGACGAACTGCAGCGATGGCGTGTGGCAAGCACGTTTTCCTCGATCAAGAGCGAAAGTCGGAGGTTCGAAGACGATCAGATACCGTCGTAGTTCCGACCGTAAACGATGCCGACCGGCGATCCGCCGGCGTTCGCTTCCATGACCCGGCGGGTAGCCTGCGGGAAACCAGAGTTCGGTTCCGGGGGGAGTATGGTTGCAAAGCTGAAACTTAAAGGAATTGACGGAAGGGCACCACCAGGAGTGGAGCCTGCGGCTTAATTTGACTCAACACGGGAAAACTCACCCGGTCCGGACACCGGTAGGATTGACAGATCGATAGCTCTTTCTCGATTCGGTGGGTGGTGGTGCATGGCCGTTCTTAGTTGGTGGAGCGATCCGTCTGGTTGATTCCGATAACGAACGAGACTCCGGCCTGCTAACTAGTGCGCCGATGTCAGTGATTTTTACGGCGGGCTCGGCGTCCTCCGTGGCGCTCGGGTCCGGGTCGGTTTTCTCACGCACTTCTTAGAGGGACGGGTGGCAGAAAGCCACACGAGGCGGAGCGATAACAGGTCTGTGATGCCCTTAGATGTCCGGGGCCGCACGCGCGCTACACTGGAGGTATCAGCGGGGACTTCGCCCCGGCCCGAGAGGGTTGGGAAACCTCTGAACCACCTCCCGTGATAGGGATCGGGGCCTGTAACCAACCCCGTGAACGAGGAATTCCCGGTAGGCGCGGGTCAACAGCCCGCGTCGATCACGTCCCTGCCCTTTGTACACACCGCCCGTCGCTACTACCGATCGAACGGTCCGGTGAGGTCCTCGGATCTGGCCGACGACGCCGCCGGGCAGTGCGCGACGTGTCCGTCACGACACTCGTGCATCTACGCCTCGGCGTTCGATGCCTGGAGAAGACGACCGAACCCGATCGTTTAGAGGAAGTAAAAGTCGTAACAAGGTTTCCGTAGGTGAACCTGCGGAAGGATCATTACCGTTTTCCCGTTCGAGACTGGTTTGTTGTTTTCCGGCCTACCTCCTCTGTCTGTCGGCGTCAACGCCTCGAATGCGCGCAAACAAACCTATAAAAGGCGGAGCGAGAGATAGATTTGTGGTGACGCGGAGGTTTTTAAAGCCCCAGCTCTTCTTGCTTGCTTCCGCGTCTTACCACCTGTTTGTTTTTTCGCCCACCGCAAGTGATGGCCGCTTCTTCTTTGCCTTGTCGCCGCTTTATCGTTTTTTGTTTTTTTGCAGCCGCTGTGCCACCGCCGCTAGCTAAAAACAAACTACTCGCGACATTGCAATGCCGTCACGCCTCCTCGCACAGACCTCCTCGCACACTACTAAATCTATATAAACAAAAACTAATATAAAAAAACCCAAGTGCTGAACCCTGGACGGGGGATCACTCGGCTCGTCCGTCGATGAAGAGCGCGGCCAGCCGCGAGAACTGATGCGAATTGCAGGACTCAGTGAACATCGACACCTCGAACGCACATTGCGGCCCCGAGATCCCTTGTCTCGGGGCCACGTCCGGTCGAGAGGCGGAACGTTACATGTCTTTCTCCGTTAACGAAACGACATCTTGCCGTCCCCGTGCCCGCCCGGTCCTCGGCACGGTGGTAACCGGGACGTCGCAGGAGCGAGTGACGAGGGGGAAGAAAAATAAAAAAAGAATTGACTCCTTTCAATGTCTTTTTTTTTTTTAAAACCCTCTCCGGCCTCCTCCTTCGTCTCCCGCTGGCAGACCGCGGAGTCTTTTCCCTTTTCGACCGCGTGAAGAAACACTGTGGAGGAGGAGCAGGAGGAGTCTGTCCGAAAGCAGCCGAAGGGAGAACAAAACAAAAAAAAAGCACCGACCTAACCGACTGCCGACGTAAGCGCCGCCTGCTCGTCTCGCTCTCTGCCTCATGAAGGTGTCTCTCAGCGACGCCTCGAGCAGCGCGACGAGCACGGCCGTCGCACCGTAAAAAGGTGGCCGCGTCGTAGGCAACGCAACGTCGGATGGGGAGGACCCAGGCTTTTTTTTAATTGTTGGCTTCTTCATTTTCGGTCGGACGGGCGCTATATCGGCCAGCCGTCGTCACACGGAGGGTACCGATCGAGATTCCTCTCCTCCAAACACCACACTCTACTAAAAACCGCCGCCCTCGGCTCGGACGAGACGACCCGCTGAACTTAAGCATATCGCTAAGCGGAGGAAAAGAAACCAACCGGGATTCCCTTAGTAACGGCGAGTGAACCGGGAGAAGCCCAACGCCGAATCCCGTCGCAAGTAAAAGGCTTCGGGACGTGTGGCGCATGGGTCGAAGGCAGCCGTTCGTTTTCGTCTCGCATAGTTCGGAGTTCCCTCGATCGGGGCCGCCCGCGGCGGGTGCCAGGCCCATTCGGTGCGGACGGCGAGCGACGGCCTTCGATCCGAGAGTCGGGTTGCTTGGGAACGCAGCCCAAATCGGGTGGTAAGCTCCATCCAAGGCTAAATACCGGGACGAGTCCGATAGTCGACAAGTACCGTGAGGGAAAGTTGAAAAGAACTTTGGAGAGAGAGTTCAAGAGAACGTGAAACCGCCCAGGGGTAAACGGGTGGGACCGCTCACCGCGATCGCGGGGGGACTCAGTCCGGTGCTGCCTAGGCTCGAGCCCAAACTCGATGTGTGTTCTTGAAAGAGAGGCCGTCGCGGCACAGGTCGTCGTTCGTCGTGTCCGCGGGGGACTCGTTCCCCGCGGTTCCAGCTTTTGTGCCCGCGTCGCCGACGAAGGAGACGGGCCGCGTGGATAGCGGGAAGGGAAACGTGGTGACGACCGCGGCGTCGGTAGGTGGCTGCGTCGGTTGGCTGCGACGGAGGGGACTCGTCCTCTCGATCGCTGCTGCCGCCGGGCCCTAACCCGCCGCATCCGTCGCCGCCGCTTCTTCTTTCCTCCTGCTCCCTCCGCGCGCGACTCCGCTGCACCCGTCCCCTTCATCATCGCTCGGCGTAATCATGGCGCGGGCGCTTCGGCGCGACCTCCGCGCGGCCGGCACCGGACGCACTTCCCCTCCGGTCCGTCGTCGCGACCCGTTCCCGGCGTGCAGGTCGAACACGCGGGTTTTTTTCCGTAGGCGGCAGGCGTTTCATCACCCTGAAAACCCCCGTCTTCCCACCTTGTGAAGTCGGGGGCCACCGGCCGTCGGGCCCGCGAACGTAACTGCCCCTTTCTGCCGGGAACGGAGGAAATCTGACACGATCCGTTACACGTGGCGAGCCGGTCCGTTTTGATCCCGCCGGAAGTCGCGTGCGGGCGACGCACTCTGTGTGTCGCTCCTTAGGCGCCCCACCGTCTCGGGCGCGTGCGCGATGAGAGGCGGGATAGGACTGGCGCGGCCTCGCCGTCACGCACCTCGCCGACGTTTCGGGTTCTTGTCGGGGGCAACCCCGCCCGCGCCCGTTTCCGTTTCCGGAGAGGTCGCTCGGCGACGCTTTTTTACTCGAGCCGCCCGCCACCCCGGGTCAGCGACGTGCATCGGCAACCCACCCGACCCGTCTTGAAACACGGACCGAGGAGTCCTGGCCGTTCGCGAGTCGTAGGGGCCACCTCTGACTAACCCCGAAGGCGAAGCGAAAGCGAGAGAGCGTGTAGGAGGGCGTCGATCGGGAGAGGTGTCGTGGCAAAGTCGTCCGGGGGTCGTCGGGGGGTGTCGTCGGTCTCGTGCCGTCGTCTTCTCCTCGCCTCACCCGCCTCCGAGCCGTGCCCGATCCCGCCGGCGCGGCGTTTTCGGCCTTCCGCCGTCGCTGCTGCGGTGCCCGCAACTTTTCCTTTTTTCTCTCTTCCCGAGAGAGATAGGAGAGGGAAGGCTCGTGGCTGACGTGCGGTTGTTTTTCCCTCCTCCCCGAGAGGGGACCGGCGCATCATCCAAAAAGGGGAATTGCCGGGCGCCAGCTTCCATATCCTCCTTCCGCCCATCGGTGAGATCCCGCGGCTTGAACTAGTCCTATTTTGTCGTCGAGTTTAGGCGCTGCGCGCGGGCGCATCACCCCCGGGTCGGTTTCCCCTTTTTCCGAGTACGACTCGGCCGACTCTGGCGTAGCGAGCGACCAGGGACCCGAAAGATGGCGATCCACGCCCGGTCGGGATGAAGCCAGAGGAAACTCTGGTGGAAGTCCGAAGCGCCTCTGACGTGCAAATCGATCGTCGGAACCGGGTGTAGGGGCGAAAGACCAATCGAGCCGTCTAGTAGCTGGTTCCCTCCGAAGTTTCCCTCAGGATAGCTGGCGCTCGATCGTCGCAATTCCATCCGGTAAAGCGAACGATTGGAGGCCCCGGGGCCGTTCACGGCCTCGACCTACTCTCGAACTCGGAACGGGTGGAACGGGCCGACTCTCCCGAACGACGGAGCCGACCCATCCGGCCGCCGCCGCCAGCACGCTTCGCTGGGCGGTTGGTCACCTCGAATGCGAGTGCCAAGTGGGCCACTTTTGGTAAGCAGAACTGGCGCTGTGGGATGAACCAAACGTCCGGCTAAGGTGCCTAACGCGACGCCCATGAGATCCCCGAAAGGGTGTCGGTCGATATAGACAGCAGGACGGTGGCCACGGAAGTCGGAATCCGCTAAGGAGTGTGTAACAACTCACCTGCCGAATCGACCGGCCCCGAAAATGGATGGCGCTGGAGCGACGGACCGATGCCGGACCGTCGCGGCGAGGAGCGATGAACTTTCGCGCCGAAACGATGCCGCGACGAGTAGGAGGGCGCCGCGGCGAGCACGGAAGCCTAGGGCGCGAGCCCGGGTGGAGCCGACCGCGGGTGCAGATCTCGGTGGTAGTAGCAAATATTCGAACGAGACCTTCGAAGACCGAAGTGGAGAAGGGTTCCGTGCCAACGGCGGTCGAGCACGGGTCAGTCGGTCCTAAGACGCGGGCG
>NW_027633840.1:15000-25000 GCF_053919585.1 Euprymna scolopes
GGCGAGGCTCCCGGCGGCCCCGAGCGGGACCACAGGTTGCGGAAGGCGTCCAAGTGAGCGGCGGCGACGCCAGGAGGCCCCCGGGGTCGACTCCGCGGCCCCCGGGTCGGTGTGCGGGCCTCCAGAGCTCGATAAAGTAGTGGTGTCGCTAGCGGTCGAGAAGGCACTTTTCGACGCCTACTGCCACCCCCACATGGCGGTAGGCGCAAAACTGGAAAATCGCCGACCAGAAATGTCGCTTCGTATAATCGACGTTTTTTTTGACCACCATTTTCAGGTGTCGGAGGTGGGTCTGGACGAATACCAACACCATTTCTGGGGTTTCACAACCGCCCGGCTTCTCCGACATATGTTGGAAAGGAGTAGCGATCGAGCGAAGGGGGCTGTCGGTAGGCGGCCGCGGGTTGCATGTGTGCCCGGGACAGCACCCCCATCCAACTAAGGGGTGTCCCCCGGGGGCCAGGGGGACCTCGTCCAGGTCGGCCGGGCGCTTCCAGACGCCTACCGACACCGGTCAGGTCGGCGAGGCTCCCGGCGGCCCCGAGCGGGACCACAGGTTGCGGAAGGCGTCCAAGTGAGCGGCGGCGACGCCAGGAGGCCCCCGGGGTCGACTCCGCGGCCCCCGGGTCGGTGTGCGGGCCTCCAGAGCTCGATAAAGTAGTGGTGTCGCTAGCGGTCGAGAAGGCACTTTTCGACGCCTACTGCCACCCCCACATGGCGGTAGGCGCAAAACTGGAAAATCGCCGACCAGAAATGTCGCTTCGTATAATCGACGTTTTTTTTGACCACCATTTTCAGGTGTCGGAGGTGGGTCTGGACGAATACCAACACCATTTCTGGGGTTTCACAACCGCCCGGCTTCTCCGACATATGTTGGAAAGGAGTAGCGATCGAGCGAAGGGGGCTGTCGGTAGGCGGCCGCGGGTTGCATGTGTGCCCGGGACAGCACCCCCATCCAACTAAGGGGTGTCCCCCGGGGGCCAGGGGGACCTCGTCCAGGTCGGCCGGGCGCTTCCAGACGCCTACCGACACCGGTCAGGTCGGCGAGGCTCCCGGCGGCCCCGAGCGGGACCACAGGTTGCGGAAGGCGTCCAAGTGAGCGGCGGCGACGCCAGGAGGCCCCCGGGGTCGACTCCGCGGCCCCCGGGTCGGTGTGCGGGCCTCCAGAGCTCGATAAAGTAGTGGTGTCGCTAGCGGTCGAGAAGGCACTTTTCGACGCCTACTGCCACCCCCACATGGCGGTAGGTGTAAAATCGGAATAGACCGGACCAGGAATGTCGAGGGGGAAAAAAATGACAAAGTCCTGGTGTGCCTAGGCGTCGAGAAGGCACTTTGCGACGCCTACCGACATCCCCATGTGGCAGTAGGCGTAAAACTGGAAAATCGCCGACCAGAAATGTCGCTTCGTATAATCGACGTTTTTTTTTGACCACCATTTTCAGGTGTCGGAGGTGGGTCTGGACGAATACCAACACCATTTCTGGGGTTTTCCAGTTTGAAAGTTTTATAAAACATGTTCGGTAGGAAGCACACTTTGGTGTGTCGGTTCGTCGGAGCAGCGACTCTTTGCCTCGTGGTGGTCCGGAACGTCTCTACGGGCTTGTCGCAAAGGCGTCAGAAAGTGGCATCTCCGGCCGCCTAGGGCTGTCACCGTTATCGCTGTCGCCGCGCTCCAACTTGTTTTGATCCGCCGCCTTCGTTCCTGCCAACCGTGCGCCCGCTCATCGTCGTTAGGTTATAATACGTGGTACGTGTGTGTGCTTCTCCGTGGACCTAGGGCTGCTCGACGTGTCGAACGATATGTTGGAACAACTAACGGCTCCTTTTCCTGGTTCCATAGTCGTCGTGGTACCCGCGTCGTCAGCCATATCTATGTCCACCATGTTTAGCCGATACGTTTGCTGCAGCTTCTGCTTCCGCCTCAGCGTTCGCCGCTCTCAGCCGCCGCTGTTGTTGCTGCCGTTCTGCCATTCAACCACTACCTGCGAATCTTTCGATGATCGGCCCGAACGACCCATCGCTGTGCGACCGATAAATCCTCCGGATTAGGGAGAAACGCCGCCGCTCTCTGCCGCCGTCGAACGGAAAAACGTACATTGTAACGAACGAACGAACGAACGAAACGAATTAACGAACGAGCGAACAAACAAACAAAAATAGCCGCGGGGGATGCACTATGTAGATCCTGATCCCCTTGTAACCATACGTACGTTGTTCGATGCTCTCCCGTCCTGGAAGTCGCCGCAGCAAACAGGAGGATGAGCAGCAGCAGGCGCCGCCGCCGTAACCGCCGCCTGCCTGCCGCCTCCTACTCCTGTCAGCGTCCGATCTCACAGCCGTGTGAACGTTCGCTGACACCCGATTTCTTTCCGTCTGGCAAAACCTTGGACGTCCCGCTCGCGGTACACGTGCTGCAGCGACTTCTCGTCCGACAACGCATAAGCGTCGACGTCTGCCGCCGCATCTTCTGATACGTGGGACGGTGATAGCGCTAGTCCCTTCTTGCGCCACCTCCACCTTTGTTAGCGCCAAAGAAGATCGATCGAGCAGTCGTGGTCGCAGTCGATTAACCCGTTTTCACCGTCCGCAGTTCCCAAGCCGCCGATCAAGTCGTTGCTCTTCTTGTTCGTTCTTCCCATACCGTCGATTTGCACGGCTGCCGGATGAGCCATCCTCTGTCCGGCGAAGCGCTCACGTCAGTGATCGATACTTGCACCGACAGTCCTCCCGCTCGCGACTCGGTGCTCGAATCGGACTCGTTCGTTTTTATCTCGATGCGATTGTGAAAAGGGGGACCGGTCGTCAATGTCGTGTGTGTCGACGATGTTGTTCGCCCGGTCCGCCGCGTTGTTGTCGTTTTTTTTTTTTTTTTTTTTTTTCCCCTAACGTTCGCCGTCGCACGGACGAAAGGGTGAGAAAAAAAAAAAAGCTCGAAAAAGCCGCCCAAAAAAATCGGACCGAGGAGCCGCTTGCGAGAACGCGCCATGTGCACGTTGTCTCTCCTCGGTTTTTCCGAGCACGAACACGACGCCGGTCGGTCGGTCGGTCGACGAAGGCGACGACGAAGGTGACGGGAAAATTTACGCCGCCGCTGCCCTGGTCCAGCTCCTCCCCGATGACGGCTGTGATGTTGACGTTGACGTTGGCGACGACGACGACGACGACGGAGACGACGACGACGACGAGACGGCATCGATGGCGACCACGATGACGACGACCTCGACGAGTTCAGTCTGCACCTTGACCTCCGATGTCCGTGTGCACTGCCGTCGTGCTGTTTGTCGTTTGTCGTATGTATCGCTGTCAAGGGTGCCGTTGTCGTTGTTGTTGTCGACGTTGTTGCTTGCTCTCTCGTCTCGGTCGGTTGGTACGTTGATGACGACGACGACGACGACGAAGACGACGACGACGACGACGAGACGGCATCGATGGCGACCACGATGACGACGACCTCGACGATTCCAGTCTGCACCTTGACCTCCGATGTCCGTGTGCACTGCCGTCGTGCTGTTTGTCGTTTGTCGTATGTATCGCTGTCAAGGGTGCCGTTGTCGTTGTTGTTGTCGACGCTGTCGTCTGTTCTCTCTTCTCGGCCGGCTGTGACGTGGACGTTGACGACGACGACGACGAGACGGAATCGATGGCGACCACGATGACGACGACCTCGGCGAGTTCAGTCTGCACCTTGACCCTCGATGTCCGTGTGCACTGCCGTCGTGCTGCTTGTCGTTTGTCGTATGTATCGCTGTCAAGGGTGCCGTTGTCGTTGTTGTTGTCGACGTTGGTCGCTTTCGTTCTTTGAGTCTCGGTCTCGGTCCAAGTCAGGGGAGAAACAAAAAAGAGGCCATCAGCGCGGGCAGCGCGCTTCTACTGACGGCGAACCCCCTCGAAAAATAAATAAACACGTGCCCGTCGTTGTAGTTGTCTGTCTTATGTCGGTCGGTCGGTCGGTCGGTCTGTCGTTCTGTCGAAACAAAGTCCCAAATTCCAACGATACCTGGTTGATCCTGCCAGTAGTCATATGCTTGTCTCAAAGCTTAAGCCATGCAAGTGTAAGTTCACGCCACGCATTAGAACGGGCGAAACCGCGAATGGCTCAGGAACCGGACCTAATCCTCGGGACCGTATTCCTCCTCGGAGGCGATGGATAACTGTGGCAATTCTAGAGCTAATACATGTGACACAGGCCGCGATCGGTCGGCGCGCCGTCGTCGCCACGCCTCGCGCGCTGGCACCCGCGTCGGCCGTTCCGGGTCGCGGCGCTACATATTAGACTGAGACCGATGCGCGTCATTCCGTCCTCCCGTCGTCGGCGTTCCCGCTCGCGGGTCCGTTCGGTGGCGGGGCTCATAGGGCGGCGCGCTCCGCTTTGGTGACTCTGGATAACTCACTGGTCGATCGCACGAGCTTTCACGCCCGGCGACGGGTCTCTCGAGGGTCCGCCCTATCAACTGTCGACGGTCGGTTAAGTGCCTACCGTGGTTACTACGGGTAACGGGGAATCGGGGTTCGATTCCGGAGAGGGAGCATGCGAAACGGCTACCACATCCAAGGAAGGCAGCAGGCGCGCAAATTACCCACTCCCGGCACGGGGAGGTAGTGACGAAAAATAACGACGCGGGACTCTGTCGAGGCCCCGCGATCGGAATGAGTACACTTCAAATCCGTTAACGAGGACCAACCGGAGGGCAAGTCTGGTGCCAGCAGCCGCGGTAATTCCAGCTCCGGTAGCGTATATTAAAGTTGTTGCGGTTAAAAAGCTCGTAGTCCGAACTCGGGTTCGTGGTCGCGCAAGCGGCCCCGGGGCGGCGGCGCCATCGTCCGTCGTTGACTTTGGTCGTCCGTTCGCATTCCCGGCCCTTTCCGCCGGTGTCAACCGCTAGCATACCCGCCACGCGGTCCTGCCGGCGAGGTGGACGAGGAGGTCGTGATCGGGATCCGGGAAAAAAAAACAAGTGGTCGTCGGTTCGGTTCCGGGAGTAGTCTAACGGGGGGGTGCTACGTGTGTGTGTTTGGGTGCGTTCATTCGCATCCCCGCACTCTGACCCCCGCGCTTCTCTCCCTCTCCCTTTCCGCGCGTTCCTCTTTTTTTTGAACCCCCCCGGTCCGCTCCGAGTCCCTGCTTCGTGTCTTGTCTGCGCGCGTGTTGCGGTCGGCGGTTTCTCCTCCAAGGGTGCTCTTAACCGAGTGTCCGCGGCGGCCGGTACGTTCACTTTGAAAAAATTAGAGTGCTCAGAGCGGGCTGTTCAAGCTTGCATACGATAAGCATGGAATGATGGAAGAGGGCCTCGTCTACGTCTGTCGGTCTCCGTCTACGGCGAGGCAATGATCGAAGGGAGCGGTCGGGGCCACTCGTATTGCGACGTTAGAGGTGAAATTCTTGGATCGTCGCAAGACGAACTGCAGCGATGGCGTGTGGCAAGCACGTTTTCCTCGATCAAGAGCGAAAGTCGGAGGTTCGAAGACGATCAGATACCGTCGTAGTTCCGACCGTAAACGATGCCGACCGGCGATCCGCCGGCGTTCGCTTCCATGACCCGGCGGGTAGCCTGCGGGAAACCAGAGTTCGGTTCCGGGGGGAGTATGGTTGCAAAGCTGAAACTTAAAGGAATTGACGGAAGGGCACCACCAGGAGTGGAGCCTGCGGCTTAATTTGACTCAACACGGGAAAACTCACCCGGTCCGGACACCGGTAGGATTGACAGATCGATAGCTCTTTCTCGATTCGGTGGGTGGTGGTGCATGGCCGTTCTTAGTTGGTGGAGCGATCCGTCTGGTTGATTCCGATAACGAACGAGACTCCGGCCTGCTAACTAGTGCGCCGATGTCAGTGATTTTTACGGCGGGCTCGGCGTCCTCCGTGGCGCTCGGGTCCGGGTCGGTTTTCTCACGCACTTCTTAGAGGGACGGGTGGCAGAAAGCCACACGAGGCGGAGCGATAACAGGTCTGTGATGCCCTTAGATGTCCGGGGCCGCACGCGCGCTACACTGGAGGTATCAGCGGGGACTTCGCCCCGGCCCGAGAGGGTTGGGAAACCTCTGAACCACCTCCCGTGATAGGGATCGGGGCCTGTAACCAACCCCGTGAACGAGGAATTCCCGGTAGGCGCGGGTCAACAGCCCGCGTCGATCACGTCCCTGCCCTTTGTACACACCGCCCGTCGCTACTACCGATCGAACGGTCCGGTGAGGTCCTCGGATCTGGCCGACGACGCCGCCGGGCAGTGCGCGACGTGTCCGTCACGACACTCGTGCATCTACGCCTCGGCGTTCGATGCCTGGAGAAGACGACCGAACGACCGAACCCGATCGTTTAGAGGAAGTAAAAGTCGTAACAAGGTTTCCGTAGGTGAACCTGCGGAAGGATCATTACCGTTTTCCCGTTCGAGACTGGTTTGTTGTTTTCCGGCCTACCTCCTCTGTCTGTCGGCGTCAACGCCTCGAATGCGCGCAAACAAACCTATAAAAGGCGGAGCGAGAGATAGATTTGTGGTGACGCGGAGGTTTTTAAAGCCCCAGCTCTTCTTGCTTGCTTCCGCGTCTTACCACCTGTTTGTTTTTTCGCCCACCGCAAGTGATGGCCGCTTCTTCTTTGCCTTGTCGCCGCTTTATCGTTTTTTGTTTTTTTGCAGCCGCTGTGCCACCGCCGCTAGCTAAAAACAAACTACTCGCGACATTGCAATGCCGTCACGCCTCCTCGCACAGACCTCCTCGCACACTACTAAATCTATATAAACAAAAACTAATATAAAAAAACCCAAGTGCTGAACCCTGGACGGGGGGATCACTCGGCTCGTCCGTCGATGAAGAGCGCGGCCAGCCGCGAGAACTGATGCGAATTGCAGGACTCAGTGAACATCGACACCTCGAACGCACATTGCGGCCCCGAGATCCCTTGTCTCGGGGCCACGTCCGGTCGAGAGGCGGAACGTTACATGTCTTTCTCCGTTAACGAAACGACATCTTGCCGTCCCCGTGCCCGCCCGGTCCTCGGCACGGTGGTAACCGGGACGTCGCAGGAGCGAGTGACGAGGGGGAAGAAAAATAAAAAAAGAATTGACTCCTTTCAATGTCTTTTTTTTTTTTTAAAACCCTCTCCGGCCTCCTCCTTCGTCTCCCGCTGGCAGACCGCGGAGTCTTTTCCCTTTTCGACCGCGTGAAGAAACACTGTGGAGGAGGAGCAGGAGGAGTCTGTCCGAAAGCAGCCGAAGGGAGAACAAAAACAAAAAAAAAGCACCGACCTAACCGACTGCCGACGTAAGCGCCGCCTGCTCGTCTCGCTCTCTGCCTCATGAAGGTGTCTCTCAGCGACGCCTCGAGCAGCGCGACGAGCACGGCCGTCGCACCGTAAAAAGGTGGCCGCGTCGTAGGCAACGTCGGATGGGGAGGACCCAGGCTTTTTTTTAATTGTTGGCTTCTTCATTTTCGGTCGGACGGGCGCTATATCGGCCAGCCGTCGTCACACGGAGGGTACCGATCGAGATTCCTCTCCTCCAAACACCACACTCTACTAAAAACCGCCGCCCTCGGCTCGGACGAGACGACCCGCTGAACTTAAGCATATCGCTAAGCGGAGGAAAAGAAACCAACCGGGATTCCCTTAGTAACGGCGAGTGAACCGGGAGAAGCCCAACGCCGAATCCCGTCGCAAGTTAAAGGCTTCGGGACGTGTGGCGCATGGGTCGAAGGCAGCCGTTCGTTTTCGTCTCGCATAGTTCGGAGTTCCCTCGATCGGGGCCGCCCGCGGCGGGTGCCAGGCCCATTCGGTGCGGACGGCGAGCGACGGCCTTCGATCCGAGAGTCGGGTTGCTTGGGAACGCAGCCCAAATCGGGTGGTAAGCTCCATCCAAGGCTAAATACCGGGACGAGTCCGATAGTCGACAAGTACCGTGAGGGAAAGTTGAAAAGAACTTTGGAGAGAGAGTTCAAGAGAACGTGAAACCGCCCAGGGGTAAACGGGTGGGACCGCTCACCGCGATCGCGGGGGGACTCAGTCCGGTGCTGCCTAGGCTCGAGCCCAAACTCGATGTGTGTTCTTGAAAGAGAGGCCGTCGCGGCACAGGTCGTCGTTCGTCGTGTCCGCGGGGGACTCGTTCCCCGCGGTTCCAGCTTTTGTGCCCGCGTCGCCGACGAAGGAGACGGGCCGCGTGGATAGCGGGAAGGGAAACGTGGTGACGACCGCGGCGTCGGTAGGTGGCTGCGTCGGTTGGCTGCGACGGAGGGGACTCGTCCTCTCGATCGCTGCTGCCGCCGGGCCCTAACCCGCCGCATCCGTCGCCGCCGCTTCTTCTTTCCTCCTGCTCCCTCCGCGCGCGACTCCGCTGCACCCGTCCCCTTCATCATCGCTCGGCGTAATCATGGCGCGGGCGCTTCGGCGCGACCTCCGCGCGGCCGGCACCGGACGCACTTCCCCTCCGGTCCGTCGTCGCGACCCGTTCCCGGCGTGCAGGTCGAACACGCGGGTTTTTTTCCGTAGGCGGCAGGCGTTTCATCACCCTGAAAACCCCCGTCTTCCCACCTTGTGAAGTCGGGGGCCACCGGCCGTCGGGCCCGCGAACGTAACTGCCCCTTTCTGCCGGGAACGGAGGAAATCTGACACGATCCGTTACACGTGGCGAGCCGGTCCGTTTTGATCCCGCCGGAAGTCGCGTGCGGGCGACGCACTCTGTGTGTCGCTCCTTAGGCCGCCCCACCGTCTCGGGCGCGTGCGCGATGAGAGGCGGGATAGGACTGGCGCGGCCTCGCCGTCACGCACCTCGCCGACGTTTCGGGTTCTTGTCGGGGGGCAACCCCGCCCGCGCCCGTTTCCGTTTCCGGAGAGGTCGCTCGGCGACGCTTTTTTACTCGAGCCGCCCGCCACCCCGGGTCAGCGACGTGCATCGGCAACCCACCCGACCCGTCTTGAAACACGGACCGAGGAGTCCTGGCCGTTCGCGAGTCGTAGGGGCCACCTCTGACTAACCCCGAAGGCGAAGCGAAAGCGAGAGAGCGTGTAGGAGGGCGTCGATCGGGAGAGGTGTCGTGGCAAAGTCGTCCGGGGGTCGTCGGGGGGTGTCGTCGGTCTCGTGCCGTCGTCTTCTCCTCGCCTCACCCGCCTCCGAGCCGTGCCCGATCCCGCCGGCGCGGCGTTTTCGGCCTTCCGCCGTCGCTGCTGCGGTGCCCGCAACTTTTCCTTTTTTCTCTCTTCCCGAGAGAGATAGGAGAGGGAAGGCTCGTGGCTGACGTGCGGTTGTTTTTCCCTCCTCCCCGAGAGGGGACCGGCGCATCATCCAAAAAGGGGAATTGCCGGGCGCCAGCTTCCATATCCTCCTTCCGCCCATCGGTGAGATCCCGCGGCTTGAACTAGTCCTATTTTGTCGTCGAGTTTAGGCGCTGCGCGCGGGCGCCATCACCCCCGGGTCGGTTTCCCCTTTTTCCGAGTACGACTCGGCCGACTCTGGCGTAGCGAGCGACCAGGGACCCGAAAGATGGCGATCCACGCCCGGTCGGGATGAAGCCAGAGGAAACTCTGGTGGAAGTCCGAAGCGCCTCTGACGTGCAAATCGATCGTCGGAACCGGGTGTAGGGGCGAAAGACCAATCGAGCCGTCTAGTAGCTGGTTCCCTCCGAAGTTTCCCTCAGGATAGCTGGCGCTCGATCGTCGCAATTCCATCCGGTAAAGCGAACGATTGGAGGCCCCGGGGCCGTTCACGGCCTCGACCTACTCTCGAACTCGGAACGGGTGGAACGGGCCGACTCTCCCGAACGACGGAGCCGACCCATCCGGCCGCCGCCGCCAGCACGCTTCGCTGGGCGGTTGGTCACCTCGAATGCGAGTGCCAAGTGGGCCACTTTTGGTAAGCAGAACTGGCGCTGTGGGATGAACCAAACGTCCGGCTAAGGTGCCTAACGCGACGCCCATGAGATCCCCGAAAGGGTGTCGGTCGATATAGACAGCAGGACGGTGGCCACGGAAGTCGGAATCCGCTAAGGAGTGTGTAACAACTCACCTGCCGAATCG
>NW_027633841.1:0-29146 GCF_053919585.1 Euprymna scolopes
GTTGTTCTGTATAATTTTTTTGCCAAGCAATTTGCCATTCTTTTAGGGTTTCTGGTCCAAATGTGGTGAAAATAAATAAGCCATTTTTTTTTAGTATTCGTTGGCTTTCTTGAAAAAGTTGTATCGGATTATAGGAGCATGCCAGCATTGCATTGGAAATAATCATATCAATACTTTTAGTCACTAATGGAGGGGAGTGTGCATCGGCAAGTATTGGGTAAATATGAGCGTGATGGTCATTATTTTGCTTAAGCATGTTTTCAGAAAAATCTATATTTAAAATATAGCTTGATGGGTAAAGTTTTTGTATGGCTTTGCTTAAGTTTCCCAATCCACAACCGAGATCAACAATCATAGATGGTTCTATGTTAAAGAATGGTAGGCGTTCTAGAAGCTCGTTTGCCATTCTGTTTTGCACAATGGAGTGATTTTGATAGGTATGAGCAGCTTTGTTGAATGTGCTGATGAGATTTTTGATCAAAGTGAATGAGTGAAGGTTGGGTTAGTTAAATTTTAGAGGAAAAAGGGTTTAGATAATTATTGGTTTTTTGCTCGATTATTTGTACTTGCTTTTTTAATTATTTTAATATCATTTAATTTCCCTTTTAGGATGACATCATAGGTGAGCAGTAGATCATCAAGGTTTAGTGCAGAGAGTATTTTTGATGAGAGGAGAGCGATTATGCCTCCTACAGGGGTGCCAAAAATGGTGCTTAACGTAACAATTGTGGGGAGTATTTCTGGTTTAACATTTGCAATGAAGTCATATTTATTTGAAATATGATTCATTTTTCCTTTTAATTTAATGACTGCTATTGGCGAGTCTATTCTTAGTTTATTAACGTTGATGATGTGATTATTGATTTTTGCATTAAGTTCAGTACTATTGAAAACTAATCCTTTGTTTTCAAGAGCGTCTTTTCTTTTGCGAATTTCTTTGTTGTCATTAAATCGCTCAAATAAAATTTTTAAATTGAGTAGGGCAAGCAATCTCCCTGCACCAGGTTCAATTCCTTTTACTGTACCGACTCCTGTTTTTGCTTGTATTTCTCCAAATATGTTGTTTTTTGTGACGCACCAAGGTGCTCCTTTCCAATGAAAATTGCTGTTGATTTTTATGTTATCAGCAACGTAGTTGGGATAGTTAACAGCAAATTGTGATAATAGGCTAGAAAGAGACTTTGTACGAATATTGCTATTAAAACGTGTACTTCCTGTTGGATTTTTTTTATTTTGTTGATAAATAAAGTCTTGGATGACAATTTGTATATCTGAGTTAGTATAGTTTAGTTTGTTAATGGCTAGAATATTGTCTTTTAACGATCCTTGTGCAGAAAATGTAGCGAGGGGAGAGTGATTAAGTTTAATGTTTTTTCCTTTAATGGAAATTTTTGGAAACGTTAGGTTGTTATAGTCTGGGATATAGCAGTCTAGTTTTTCAGAGGTTGTTTTTGTGGTAGTTGAATAATGCTTCTGTTGATGGTTATTTTCTTTCCAAGGTAAATCCAGTTTATGGATTATCACATCCAAGTAATTACCTTCTAGTCCGTTAATCGTTAGATCAGCTTCATTTGATAAAAGTTGAGCATTAAATTTTTTTGGAGAAGAGAATTTGATGGTGAGTTGATTTTGCGTAAAGATATTGTCCTTGATGGTGATTTTATCGCTCTTGATAGAAGTTGGGGCTATTGGTATGGTTGGAATGTTAAATGTGCTTTTGCTCGTGCTTAGAGTTTCAATCCATGTTAGCCATTCATTGATATTAATATAGGGCGTATTAATAGAAATGTAGCTTTCTTTTTCTTGTTGATGTTGCTGGATGAGTCTTTTTCCGATGATGAGGACAAGGGGTTCTATATGGTTTTTTTTATGGTTATAGGTGGCAGTGAGTTTATCTTTTCCATAGAAAGCATTGATATTGGTGTCATTATTTTGTTGTGTGATATGTACGTACAGCGGTTTTTTTTCTGTTGATTTTTTGTTAAGTGGTGCTGGTAAATTTATGGATACACCTTTTAGTGAACTGGCTAGAGTGTATTGAAAGGGAGAAAAGGTTTGTGGATTGTATTTAATGTTGCCACTAAAGGATACTTTTCCTTTTACAGAGTTAGAGAAGTTTTCTATTTTTGGAAAGGTTATGGTGTATTCAACAGTTTGTGAATGCTTATCGATAGGCTTAATAATTCTGAATTGTGCGGGGCTTTGATTGGCGATTAATCCAGTAAAAGTTGAGGTGTTGATAAAATTGTCTTGGATGTTAAAGTTCCCTTTTGCATGATGGTATGCCCATTTTTTATACTGTATTAAAGCTTTTTTAGTAGTTAAATTTAGATTAATGTTAACGGGGGGGGAAGCCGTTTCATCAAGAGGAATATAAATATTAACATTACCTCTTATATCACCGCTGATAGTAAATTCTTTCCAAAATTCTTCCAAGTCAGATAATTTTGGAATTGGCGAAGATTGGATAAATTGGATGGCTTGATTTTTCTGGGATTGCACCTCTCCTTTTATGCGGATGTGGGCAGGATGGTAAAAGTCAATAAATGTATGCACATTGTTTGCACTTGCCTTGCTTTGTACATCAATCACTTTTGTTGCCGTTGCAGATAGTATATCTTTGAATTTGTCAAATTGATAAGTTGCAGCAACTTGGTAAGCATTGATTAAAGACCATCCTTCATACGGGAATAGTTTTACGCTATCTGATTTAACTGTAAGATAGAGTTTTTTCTCTTTGTGGAATACATCAATTTTGTCAAGATGATCGTGTAGATGAAATTCAAAATGCTTGACAGCACCGGCTATGAGGTTTCTCATCCACGCAAGATCATGTTTTTCAGGAATTTTTACGAGCAAAGGGCGAATGTCTTCAATATTGGCGTTATTTGAAAGCAAATGTAGTTGAAGATTGTTGTGATTTTTTTCATTGAACTTGTATTTTCCATCTAGTTGAAGAAACGATGAGTTATTGATTGTGATAGAACTGGCATTAACTTTAATTTTTTCTAATGCTTGAAGGTCTCCTAACAAATTAAGATTTAGAGAGATATTGCTGAGGTTTATCGTGCTATTGGTTGAGTTATTTGCATCCAGTAAAATTTTGATATTCGGGATAGAGACTTTGAGAGATTTTTGGTCGTTTGTTTGAAAATAAGAAAGATCAACATTATTGATACGATTTAAATATGGATTAGTGTCAAGATTAATGTTGGCATCTGGAATGTTAACAATAAAGTTTTTGATGGAGTTTTCAGCATAGTTATAGGAAAGGAGAAGTTTGTCGATGCGACCATGCACATTCTCAATATTTAGCTCGGAAGCTGAGGATGGGGATAGGAGTGCTAGGGTATTGAGTTCAAAGTTTCTGCTGGATAATTCAATGCTATGATGCGAGAAGTCAATTAGTGCATATAAGTCTCCTAAGTATAAAGAATCAAGTTGTGGGTTTAACAGAGTGAGAGACATAACCATGTTGCCATTATTTGTTACAATATCTATCTCACTTGCTGAAGCAAATTTCTGTTTATCGTTCATGATTCCTTGTATAGCTCCTTGTAAGGCAATGAGTTGGTGAGGAGAAGGAGTGAGTACAAAGTCGCCTTCAAATTGTAAATTAATTGGATGATTGATATATTTAGAAATTTCTTGTGTATTAATGGATTGAATATTTCCAGAAAAATTCCATTTTTTTTCTTTATGTTCATGTTCAAAGTTTTGTACTAAGTCAATGACAATTCCTTTGTAAATAGAGTTGAAGTAATGAATTTTTGGGATAGCAATGTGAAAGATTCTATGTGGGTTTTTAACGCTATTATATACGGCTTTTTTAATATTGATCATTGTGTTTTTTGGAGCCAAAATAGTAATGTCATTAAGGCTAATGTCCATCTTTTTTTGTAACGGTATAAGAGAGGTGATTTTTAGTTCAGTGATAAATAAAAATATCTTTCTTATATACGGTTTGATTTGTAGGTAGCTACTTAATTCATTGAGCCATTCTTTGATGCTATATTTTCCTGCCTTAGATACTTGGGAAGTCATTGCAAGACTATTTTTGAGATTGATTTTAATTTGCTTGGCAGATAGCGTAGAGATTTTATTTACGTTATGTGGAAAGAAATTTTCAAATAAGAAAAGGGAAAGATTGGCATCTTTGATGGATAAATCAAAATAGGAGGTTTTTAGTGAAAGATCAGATACGTGGGCTTGTAAGTGGTCTAGTTTTCGTGTATATGAATGCGAACGCATTTGTAAATCAATATTAAAATGTTCCCGTACATAGGTAACTAAGGATTGGTTTTGAGTGAATTTTCTTATATCTGCATCATAGAAGCGGATAACACTGATGAGCAGGGATAGAGTGAAGAGAATAACTATGCAGAGAAGGGAAGAAATTTTAATTGCAATGTGTATAGATTGCGAGCGTATATGACGCATATGGTTATCTATATAAAGGAATTCGGTTATAGAATGTTGTGTGAATAGTTTTATTTTTACTCATGAAACCATAATTTTTCCAGAGCATAAAACTCTCGTATTTGTGGTTGCATGATATGTACAACAATATCTACAAAGTCAACAATAATCCATTCGCCAACTTCTGTTCCTTCACTTGAAAGAAAAGTGTTTCCTCTTTTTTTATGCTCTTCACACAAATAATCACTAAGCGATTTAGTATGGCGTTTTGATGAGCCTGTGCAAAATATCATCCAATCAGTGAATTGGCAAGTTTCTTGAACATTTATATGATGAATCTCTTGAGCTTTATGTTCTTCTAAGCAAGAAATGATTTCTTGTAAAAGAGAGGGGGTTGTGGGATTTTTTTTATGTGTATTTGCTGTGCTTGTTGAGGCTGAAGAAATGGACATGATTTATGAGTCTTTATGCTTATATGAGTAATATGTTTACAGGTATATTTTACCTTGATAGCTGGGTTATCGTATGAGTTGCTATGTTTATGCTTTCATAATATTAGACATAGCAATATATTTTTGAATAGGTAGAGTACAGTAAAATTAGTGTATTATGACGTATTTCTTACTTATTTTGGCAATTGTTACTGAGGTGGTTGCAACGCTTTTGCTTAAATTTTCTCAGGGATGGGAGAAATGGTGGTTTGGTGTGGGTTCAATATTTTTTTATGCTGTGGCAGGAGTAATTTTTGCCATCGTGCTTAAATCTATGAATGTGGGTGTTGCCTATACAATTTGGTCTGGAGTAGGTGTTGGATTAGTGTGTATTGCTTCTGTATTGATTTGGCAACAAAGTTTTGATTTGTATGCAGTGGTAGGTATTTTCCTTATTATGTCAGGTACTTTTTTGATTACCTTTAAATCTAATGTTTTAATGCAGTAAAAATCTGATGAATATTATTGTTGCAATTGGAGGAGGCATTGCCGCATACAAAACACTTTGGTTAATACGTTTGCTGAAAAAGGAAAATCATCAAGTTAAGGTGATTTTGACGCAAAATGCTATGCATTTTGTTACCGTTACTTCTGTAGAAACTCTTTCAGAAAATCCTGTTTGTGTTGATTTATGGTCAACTTCTGAAACTTCTTCTCATGAGAATGAGCATAATATGCATCATATCTCTTTGGCAAAATGGGCTGATTTTATTGTGATAGCTCCAGCTACGGCTAATCGCATTAGTTTGCTGGCACAGGGAAATTGTCAGGATTTATTGGGTAATGTCATCATGGCATCAAAAGTGCCATTAGCTATTGCTCCAGCTATGAACAGGCAGATGTGGGAAAATCCAGCTGTACAGAAAAATATTTCCATATTAAAAGAAAGAAATGTTGAAATTTTTGGTCCGGCACGTGGTTCTCAAGCATGTGGTGATGTAGGAGAGGGAAGGTTGCTTGAACCTGAGGAAATGATGGCAGAAATTGATCGATGGGTTCGTCCAATGACTCCCACTTTCTCTCATTTACTGATTACGGCAGGTTCAACACAAGAGCCTATTGATCCAGTGCGTTATATCAGTAACTCTAGCTCGGGTAGGATGGGAATTGAAATTGCCAACTATGCTTATCAATGTGGTATTGATGTGACTTTGGTGTATGCTGATATTAATCCTAAATTACTTGATGGATTAGCATCAAATATTAAGAGAGTTTGCGTGCAGACAGCCCAGCAGATGCTTGTTGCTGTGGAAAATCAAATACACCAAGGCAGAGTAGAAAATAAACCTTATGAGATGTTTATTGCCTGTGCTGCCGTATCGGATTATCGCCCAGCACAATATAGTGAGCAAAAAATAAAAAAAACCAATGAAAACTCTTTTACTTTAGAGTTGATGAAAAACCCAGATATCATCAGGCAGGTAGCTTTAGACAAGAAAGAGGGTTTGCCTTATTGTGCGGGATTTGCATTAGAGAGTGAGAATTTATTGCAAAACGCTGAGAAGAAACTTAAAGAAAAAAAAATGGATATTATTTTTGCCAATCCAGTAAACAGCATCAACGCACAACTATCAAGTATTACGGCACTTTGGCAAGTAGGGGAGAATATGGTTAGTAAGGATTTTTCATATGATGAAAAATCTGAGAATGCGAAGTATGTGTTGCAACTACTTTGCCAAAATTATGTCAAAAATTTAAGAGAACAGAAAACGATATGAAGAGAATTAGTCAATTATCCTCTCCCTTACCCGTTCAGTTAAAAATACTTGATGCTCGTATTGGTAAGGAATTTCCTATGCCCACGTATGCAACAGAAAAGTCTTGTGGCTTAGACTTATGTGCATGTAACGAAAAAAATCTAACCCTTAAGCCAGGAGAATGTGAACTCATTTCCACAGGGATTTCTATTTATTTACAAAATCCTAATGTAACGGCATTAATTATGCCACGATCTGGTTTGGGAGCGAAAAAAGGAATTGTTTTAGGTAATCTTACTGGGGTAATTGATGCAGATTATCAAGGACCTTTGTTTGTTCCATTATGGAATCGAAGTGCAGAGGATTTTGTGGTGGAGCCAGGTATGCGTATTGCTCAGATGATTATTGTTCCGGTGTTACAAGCAGAATTTAAGATTGTTGAAGAATATGCTGAGCAAAGTGAACGCAGTAGTGGAGGGTTTGGACACACAGGAATTTAGTTAATTGTGTTATTATTGTTTTATATTGTGCTAAAAAACTCTGTGAATTTATTGTTTATGTACAATCATTCTTAATAATGTATACAAAGATAGAATAGCCAAAATAACACTAATGCTATGCATATAGGAGGTCATAATTGTTGAGACTTCTGTGACCTCAATAACTTGAAAACCAAGACATGTCAGAAGGATAATTGCACCGATATTGATAACATTTCTAAATCCAATTACCTTTGAGCGTTTTTCAACTTTAATACTATATAGTGCTGTAATAATTGAGTAAAAAATGATGGATAAGACCCATAGAAAAATTTGCAGTAAGTCAAGTTTATAAAATAGTGAGAGTCCAAGTACGATAATCACACTACCTAAGGTATCACAAATTGTATCAACTATAGAGCCTATATAACTATCAAGGTGGTACAGTCTTGCGACAACACCGTCTAAGCCGTCTGCAACTAAATTAATAATCATTAATGTGGCTGCGACAAAGGGGAGTTTTAGGGATAAAACAGCAATAATAACGAACGCCACTCCCATTATTGATAAAGCATTAGGGGAAATATTTAGGGAGTGTAGCAAAGAAGCTGGCTTGCGTAATAATTTGTCTCTAAAGTATTCAAATGTAAAATCTTTTTTCCAGCGATAGAGTAGTATTTTTTGTATGAAACAAAATTTTTCTTGTGACATGTCAATATAAACGTTACAACGTTACTAAGATAATAGATTAATTGTACTGTAGATGTGAGATAAGTGGCTAGGAGAACATAGATTATTGTGCTATAATTACTGGTGCTTTTTTGTTAGCTGAGTAGTAAGAAAAGCAAATTAGATTAATCGCCATTTAACACTAGATGTTATGGCGTTTTTTTTATTTTAGCCCTTTAATATATGGAGTTTATTATGAAAAATACGCAAGATATGTCAATAAGTAGTTTAGATAAAAAGCACGTTTGGCATCATATCACCCAGCATGCTAAATTTGATAATGCAGAACCGTTAGTGATGGTTGAAGGTGAGGGATTACGAATAACAGATTCTAGGGGTAATGAATATCTTGATGCTGTCTCTGGTGGAGTATGGACAGTTAATGTTGGCTATGGTAGAAAAAGTATGGGTAAGGCGATTTCTGATGCCGTGACCAAAGTTCCTTTTTTTGCAGGAACAATTGGTACAGTTCCTGCTGCACATTATGCAGAAGAGGTGATTAAGTTACTTCCTCATATGAATCGTGTATATTATTCAAGCTCGGGTTCAGAGGCGAATGAAAAAGCCTATAAAATGGTTAGGCAACGTGCACAAGCTTATAACGGTGGCAAAAAGCATAAAATTATTTTTCGTGATCGAGATTATCATGGCACAACCATCACTGCCTTGAGTTCTAGTGGGCATAATCAACGTCGAGAAGGTTATGGACCTTTTACTCCCGGTTTTATAGAAATGCCACATTGTAGTAGTTATCGTTCTGCTTTTGGGGAAAATGAGCCTGATTTGCGTTGTGCAACAATTTTGGAAGATATTATATTGCGTGAAGGTCCTGATACCGTGGGTGCGGTGGTGCTTGAACCAATCACCGCTGGTGGAGGCGTGATTACCCCACCTAAGGGTTATTTTAAAGTGATTTCAGAGATATGCAAAAAATATGATGTATTGTTGCATATTGATGAAGTGGTTTGTGGTATGGGACGTACGGGTGCATGGTTTGGACATCAGCATTACGATGGTATTAAGCCAGATATTATTACCATGGCAAAAGGCGTGGCAAGTGGCTATGCAGCCATCTCAGTAACGATCACCACTGAAGAGGTTTTTGATACCTTTAAAACAGAAGAAACTGATACAGTTGGCTTCTTTAGGGACATTAGTACTTTTGGTGGATGTACGGCAGGACCAGCCGCTGCACTTGAAAATCTTCGTATCATTAAAGAGGAGAATCTTTTGGAAAATGCTCAGATAGTTGGGGATTATTTGCTTACTAAACTCAATGAACTCTACGATCGCCACGAAGTGATTGGTGATGTCAGAGGAAAAGGGCTTTTTGCAGGTTTAGAATTGGTTAGTGATAGAAAAACTAAAGAGCCGTTGCATGAAAGTAAAGTTCAGCAGGCTATTAAGCATTGTATGGAGCAGAAAGTAATTATTGGTTCAACAAATAGAAGTCTTGAAGGATTTAATAATACACTTACATTTAGTCCTGCTCTCACCTGTACGAGAGAAGATGTGGATACAATCGTTGCTGCTGTGGATCAGTCATTATCTCAAATCTAGTTCTCTTTGTATGCTCTTTAGAGAGCATGATAGAGACGCATAATTTTTTTAGCTTTGATGGGCTTAGGAGTGTTAGGCTTCTAAGTCCTTTTTTATACAAAGATATTAGTCAATCCAATGTGCAAGAATAGGTATTGCTTTTAGA
Source organism: Euprymna scolopes (assembly GCF_053919585.1). Taxonomy (NCBI): domain Eukaryota; kingdom Metazoa; phylum Mollusca; class Cephalopoda; order Sepiida; family Sepiolidae; genus Euprymna; species Euprymna scolopes. Next base: position 9,521 of record NW_027633841.1, read on the forward strand.
GTAAAAATAAGAACTTCAAGAATCCTTTAGAATCGCTTGTGCAGCATTTCTACCTGCTCCGCCACACACTCCACCACCTGGGTGGTTAGCAGATGAGCAACTATAGAGTCCTTTTATGGGTGTTTTATATTGGTTATATCCGGGCATGGGACGGTGGCTACTTATATTATCCAAACTCATGCTACCTTGAAAGATATTTCCTCCAGTGAGTCCAATTAATTTTTCTATATCAGGAGGGAACACAGCATCAATGTGTTTAACAAGTTGTGAAAAATTTGGTGCATATTCATTCATGCGATTGAGTACGGTTTGTACAAAGGCATCACGATTTTCTTGAGTCCATCCGCCTTCAATCTCATAAGGAGTGTATTCTACAAATAGTAGTGCCACAATATCATTGCTATCAGGTGGAGTGAGGCTATCATCGAGTAGTGATGGCATTAACATTTGAATAGTGGGTTTGTCCGATAGTTTCCCTTGTTCAGCCAAGAGATAGTTTTGATGAAGTTGTTTCATGTGTTCCCCAACAATTAAGGTATTATGCATAATTTCACATGCTTTTCTTTTCTTTTCTGCTGGGTTTAGTGTTGGATCAATACGATCACTGAGACAGCTAAAATCAGGAATACCTTTGAGGACAAGGTTGATTTTGCTACAATTAGTCGTATAGTTAATGGATTTTAGACCTCTTTGGAAATCTTCAGGGAGTTGTTGGCTAGGGATATCAAGGAGATGATTAAATGTTGTTTCATAAGTGATATTTGAGATCACATGGTTAGCATAGAAAATCTCTTCATTACTTTGAACACCTATTATTTGGTTATTGTTGGTAAGAATTTTATGTACGGGAGTATTGGTTTTAATCTCAGTTCCTCGTTTAATCGCTAATTTTCCAAGATAGTTGCTAATTGCTCCCATTCCGCCACGTGGATAGTAGCGGTATTTTATGCCACTATTTGGATCATTAGGTGGTATTAACGTGTTGGATACGTGATAGAGTTGTAAAAATGCACTGCCTGCTGAATAGGGAGATTGTAATTGCCCTACTGTCCCTGCATAAGACAGTGCTGCTTTGAGTATATCATTATCTAACCATTGATCCAGTAGAGTAGCCGATGATGAAGTAACAAGTTGGCTAATCTCAGCAATGCTGTATTGTTTGGGCAAGCGAAGCTTGGGTGCAGTTTTAAGAGCTTGAAGGATAGAGCCTATGGGTGCTTGATCTATAAGTGGCTCAATGACCTTGGCTGTATCTTCTAGTAGTTGGTAGAATTTTTTGTAGTTATCTGCTTCTTGATTGTTATCAAATTGTGTGATATTTTCAATGGTTTTATTTATATCATTACTAATTAGAAGGTAATGATTTTTCTTTTTTGTTGGGATAAATAGAGAAGGTTCTGTGGGGTAGAGAATTAATTCTTCGTGCCAATTTTTTGGAAAGATTTCATCAATTATTTTTTGTCTAAATATACTTAATACGTATGAAAATCGAGAAAATTTATAGCCAGGAAAAATTTCTTCAGTGGCAGCTGCTCCTCCAAGGTTAGAGCGTTGTTCTAATATGAGTACTTTTTTGTTTTTCTTGGCAAGGTAATTGGCACAAATTAAGGCATTGTGTCCTGCACCAATAATTAAATAATCATATTTCTTCATTGTATTTTCCTATATTCTAAGTATGTAAAATGAATTTAATAATTGATATGATGGTTAAGATGAATAAAATTGTAAAAATAATTCCCACAAGTATATAAGGTATAGCACTTTGTTGGGTAAAATCTTTGTGAAGATTTTTACTGCTTTGTACTCCAATCATTGCGGCTAAGACGCCTTTGATTACTTGATAAAAATTCATAGTGTCGTGATTGAAAAATAATAAAAGGAGTTATATAAATTGTTAATAACCATGTTAATAACTTTTATAGAAAGTATTTAAATCATTGAAATATGTGAATATAAATATTTTTTGTCAATGTGGATTTTTTTTTTGGTAAAGTTTTCATGATAGGTTTTGTATACGAGTAGTCCGCGGTGTCGCTCAGAGAGGTTTAACCTGAACCGAGTATGTTACAGGTAGGTGAATCATAAAACACTTTAGGGATATCTTAAAATCACTTTCAAGTTGCTCTCACCGTGCTTATCTCAACACCAATCATATATAGTTAAGGTAGCAGGGAATGTATCTCCTAACACGCACACCGCAGAGCTAGTATAGATTATAAGATTAACAGTAGCCTATAATCAATAGTATCTTTGTTTTTTATATGACAATGAGATGTTGTGTTGAGGACTATGAGTAATAAGAGTTAAAAAAATCAATTATAGGAACAATGAAACGACGAGTTTTAGTGACAGGAGGGGCAGGATACATTGGTTCTCACGCATGTGTAGAATTATTAAGAAATAATTATGAAGTAGTGGTTGTTGATAGTTTGGTGAATAGTTCCCTTGAAGTAATTAGGAGAATTGAGAAAATATCACAAAAGAAAATTGTTTTTTTTCAAGAGGATATCAGAAATATAGAGCGTTTAGAAACTATTTTGAGTTCTTATAAAATTGAGGCAGTGATGCATTTTGCAGGTCTTAAGGCTGTGGGCGAATCAGTAAAAAAACCTCTTGAGTACTACGATAATAACGTTAATGGTTCTCTGCATCTTTTTCGTGCCATGAAAAATTGTGGGGTTAAATGTTTGGTATTTAGCTCATCTGCTACGGTTTATGGTAGTCCCAATCGGGTGCCAATTACAGAAGATATGACATTGTCAGCAGTGAATCCCTACGGTGCAACGAAGCTTTTTATTGAGCGAATAATTGAAGATATGGTGAGTAGTGATATACAATGGAGCAGTGCTGTGTTACGATATTTTAACCCTGTAGGTGCTCATGAAAGTGGAGGAATAGGTGAAAATCCTAGAGGGATACCCAATAATTTAATGCCTTATATTACTCAGGTAGCTGTGCAGAAGTTAGATAAATTAAGTATTTATGGTGGTGATTATGATACACCAGATGGTACTGGAGTTCGAGATTATGTTCATGTCATGGATTTAGTGGATGGACATGTTGTTGCATTAAACTATTTATTGAGCAATCCAAGAGATAAAAATATTGTGGTGAATTTAGGTACTGGAAAAGGATATTCTGTGCTAGAGTTAGTCAACACTTTTGCTCAAGTGAATCACGTGTCTATTCCTTATGAAATTGTTGAGAGAAGATTGGGAGATATAGCGTGTTGTTATGCAGATACCAAAAAAGCCTATGAAGTATTGGGATGGAGAAGTTCTCGAGATGTCTGTCAAATGTGTAAAGATAGTTTTCGATGGCAACAAGCCAATCCAAATGGTTATACAGAGTAAGTAATATATGTGTGGAAAAGTGAGTGTAGTGTATAGTCGCTTTGTGTTTTTTTGCATGGCTTTAATGGTATTGGGTATATTACCTCAACAGGTGCATGCCAATTTTCCCGAAAAAGAATATATTCTTATCAAAACTCCCGGTCTAGGATTATCAGAAAGACAAGCAAAACTAAATGCTTATGAGAATTTTATCAATAAAATTTTTCACAAAGATACTTTGAATACATTGAATTTTAGTGATACAGTGCTGGCTGATGAAGCTGTATTTTTAACTGATGCCATGCGTCAAATTGTGTTAGAGAATATTGATTATACAAAAGTAGATTTTCAGAGTTCGGATCTTTATAAAGGAGAGGCAAAACTTAATAGATATGGTCTTAATCAGATTTATAATTTTATACTTCCTAGAATTTCTATAGATATAGTTGATTTAAGTGAGGAAGATCGAGAAATTGCTGCTTTAGAAAGTGTTCAACTGGCAATGATATTGTATGAGGTAAATCAAAATAGTAAGAGTAAGGAAGATCTAAAAAAATTAGAGAAAATTCTTTCTCGAGCGGATTATTATTTGCAAAGAGATAGTACAGGATTGGCAGTTTTTCCACCAGAATACTTTACTAAAAATGGATTAAAAATAGATGGTGAGATCGCCAATTCCAATGAGGTATTTCTTCCTCAGGGAACACATGGTTTTATATTTAATGTAGAGGGTTATTTCCCTGTTTCAGGGTATTTTCAATTAAAAAAAGGGGATATTAAGAAAATTCCTCTAGTACTTATTAAAAGACCCGAAGCGGCTATAAGTGTTGCCCTAAAGAACCAATTATCTAATGAATTATCTCGTTATAAGCGTTCTATATTGGAATCTTATGGATGGACAGTCAATCAAAATGCTAATTTTGTGATAGAAAGTCGCTTTAGTTATCATAATGAGAAGTTAGAAAATAATTATGTGAAGCGTAAAGTGATTGTTTCTTTTCGCTTTGGAGAAAATGCTTCTGAGAAAAAGAATTTTAAGCCATCAATTAAACCCTCAACAGAGTTATACCAACAGCGGTATGAAAATGAATTTGTTTATTCAGAGAATGATTTAGAAACTTTGGCACGTCAGCAACGGTTATTATTTATCAACTCATTGCTTGAGTTTCTTGCAAAATTTGATCAGCAAGATTACCGCTATATTTATTATCGGCAAGATGGCACTGGAAATTAATAAGGGTTCATTCAATTGTGAGAGCTATGGTGCCTGAATAAATTGATGTAACAATTTTTTTTATAGTGTTGAGCAATGATTTTTATCTATTAAACTTGAGGATTGTTGTAAGGTTTTTTTTATGATTTTTATCACTGCTCTTGAGGTGATTGTTGCGGCGGTAATTGCATCAAAGGCGTGGGTTCTATTTGTGTTTTGTTGTGATTTTATATTCCATGATGAAGATAGAATAGAGTGTCCAGTAAATTGCCTAATCCAATCACTTTTATAACGTTCAATTTTATCACCAAGACCGGGCGTCTCTTGATGATTTAATACACCGATTCCGGTAATCTTATTAGCATTGCTTATGCCAACAAGTAAGTCAATTGTTCCAGAGTAACCTTCTTTGCTTCGGATGCTTAAAATAAATCCATTTTGTTGATTTTTTTTGCATACAAACCAAGCTTGAGATTGGTTGATGTTCTCTTTTTTAGGTAATAGAGGGAGATTTGGATAGGCATTTTTATTAAGCGTACTTGCTTTGAGTTCTTGTTCTATGCTAAGGGGAAAAACTTTTGTTAGTTGTTGAGTTAATGCGATTTTTTGTTGTTCAATAATGGTCTCTTTTGAATATTGATAGACTAATTCAACTGCCATTAGGCAAAATAGGATAAATGGAATAATACTAAATGCTAATTTGCTTGTGCTTTTCATAATTTAGCTCATTTTTTTACATAATAATCAAGTAAAGGAGTGCATAGATTAGCAAGTAATACCGCAAAAATTATGCCATCAGGAAAGTTGCCCCATAGACGAATGATTATGGTGAGTATACCAATTAATAGGGCATAGTAAAATTTGCCTTGATATGAAGATGGGGAAGAAGTTGGATCGGTTGCAATAAAGAATGCTCCAATCATCATGGCACCATTGAATAAATGAAAGATAAGATGATTCATTGGTTGATTATCAAAAGATGTAATCAGTATGATTAAAGAGCTTCCCACTAATACCCCAACTGGAATATGCCAAGTAATTGTGCGTAAAAGCAACATAATTATTCCTCCAATCAAAAAGCTTAAATTCAGATAAAAGTAAGGTTGTTGTAGCCAATTAATATCCGTGGGTAGGGTTTGATTTCTATATTCAGCAAGTAATGTGGCAGATGAAGATGGTATATCTAGCGAGTTGAAAATGGTATGATAAGCTTGTGAGAAATTGAGTGTTTGTGTCGATAATGAGGAGTCTTGCCAGATAGAAAACTCTGCAGGAAATGAGATTAGGGATATCGCATAGCCAAGCATCGCCGGATTAAAGATGTTTTGCCCTAATCCGCCATAAATATGTTTACCTAGAATCATAGCAAATAAAGAAGTGCTACAGGCTAACCACCATGGTGATAATGGAGGTAAGCAAAATGCTAGTAGTAGTGCACTAACCATGGCACTGCCATCTGTTAAATATGGTTGTAATGGTTTTTTTCGTAGAAATAGAATGATAGCCTCTGTGCTATAACACACCATGATACATAGCAGAAATTGAATAATGCTTCCTGCTCCATAAAGGTAAAACCACATGAATATTGCTGGAAGTAGTGCAATAATTACTTTACCCATCACATGATTAATTTGATTGGTATTAGTGATAAATGGAGGTGTTATCATTAGCTGTGATTTAAGATAATTGTGATTGATTTTTTTGTTTTCTAGCTCGTGCTTTAGCTCGTGCTATGGCCACTGCTTGGGAGGGGGATTTTTGGAGATTTGCTTGACCTTCTTTTTCTTTAAGTAGATTTTGTTTTTCAGCAAGCTTTTGTTGTGCTTGTATGCGTTTCTCTTGTAGCATTTTTTTGTGTTTTTCTTTTTCTTTTTCTAAGCGTATGTTGCGTTTTTCAAAGCGTTCTTTTGCTTGTTGGATTTGATAGTTTTCAAGTGCTTTTTCGCTAATTTGTTTTTTTTGTATGCGATAGTATTGAACAAGAGGAATTTTACTTGGGCACACAAAAGCACAGTTTCCGCATTCAATACAATCAAATAGTCGATAATTTTGTAATTTTTCATGTTGTTGGGCTTTGGCAAACCAGTATAGTTGTTGAGGAAGTAAATCCACGGGACAAGCATCCACACATTCGCCACATCGTATACAAGGAAGGTGTGTTGTGCTATTTTGTTTTAGTGTATGCTTTGCTTTAGGTAGAACTAAGAGACAATTCATGTTTTTGCTCACACAATGATGCAGTGTTGTTAAAATCTGCCCGTTCATTGGACCACCCATAATTAAGTGATGTATGTTTGGATTATAGTCAATGGCGTGTTTGTGTAGGAGTGTTTTGATAGGTGTGCCAATTAATGCCCATTGATTAATATGAGTATTGCCATCACTGATGGTTAGTATACGTTTAGTTAGTGGTTCATTAAAATAATAGGCTCGTTGAAGAGCATAGCAGGTAGAAACATTAAAGACAGCATAGCCATAATCATAAGGTAATGTTTTTTCTCTGAGTTTTTCTCCAGAGAGGTATTCCACTAATTGTTTTTCATGTCCACTTGGATAGATGCTTTTGACAATAAATAAAGTAATTGGATATGCATCGGTTATGCTTTCTTGTAATTTTTGTATAGCAAGCGGTTTATTATTTTCAATAACAATGATAGCTTTTTTTGCTTGAACGCATTGGATGAGTAGTAAAATCCCCACTATAATGTCCTTTGTATGATATTCGGTAAGTGCCTGATCACAGATGATAATTGGTTCGCATTCACATAGGTTAATGACAACAGTATGGACATTTTTTTTATAACTTATTTTAATTTTTTCTATGGTGGAAAATGCTGCACCACCCATGCCCACAACCCCACTTTGCTCAAGTTGAGCATGTATGCTCTCAATGTTTTCTTTTTGTATATTTTTTATTGCTTGGGAAGTGCTTATTATGGGTAAGGTATGGGTATTTTGAGTTTGCGTATCTGTTTTGAGGAGTATATTTTTTGTTTGATTGTCAAATTTGAAAGCAATGTCAAGGATAGTGCCGTTTATGGGTGCATGTAGAGGGGCATCATTTTTAAGTGTGTTAGCAATAATCTCTCCTTGTGATACCTGTTGTTTGGGTTTGACGGTAGGATAAAGAGGTTGTTGGCGTTCCGTGTGTAGAGGGAAGTGTAGTGTTGGAGGAGTGATTGCTGGTAAAATAGGGGCTAATGTTGATTTTTTTTTATCATTCGGTTGTCTCAATGGAGAGAGAAAGGATTTTATTGCATCTAGCATGGGTTCTAGCCTTGGTGTAGTTGCTTAATTTTTTCTTGTAGCTCATCTTTATTAAGCATTTCAATGCAATCAACTGGGCAAGCCGGGACACATAGATCACAGCCAGTACATTCGCTATTGATAACCGTATGAGTTTGTTTGGTTGCACCAATAATGGCATCAACAGGACAGGCTTTGATGCATAGTACGCAACCTATGCATTTGCTCTCATCAATCCAAGCTACTCGCTTTTCTGTTGCCTCTTTTTCTAAAGGTTTAATTTCAAGATGCAATAATTCAGCTAGATTTTTAATGGTTTCATCTCCTCCTGGGGGACAGAGATTGATTTCTGCTTCACCTTTAGCTATTGCTTCTGCATAAGGGCGACAACCCGGATAACCGCATTGAGCACATTGAGTTTGTGGTAGATGTTGTTCAATTTCTGCTATTAAAGGATTCTCTTTAACCTTATAATGCTTACTTACCCATGCAATCATGATGCCCAATAAGGCAATTAAGCCAATGATAATGAGGATAGCAAGTAAGTTCAATAGTGGTTATCAGAGTGAAAAGTAATAAGTGGAAATATAGGGTTTTCGAGTACTATCTATAGTAATTTTATGCGATAATTAAGTAGTTTGGTATTACTTTTATTTATCACGAATTTTCCTTTTTTTGGGATAACCTTACACAAAATATTCATGCTTAATAATGAACAGTTTCTTGATTTAATTCGTCAAGAGCCGAAAAAAATAGACTCAACTGAGCGTACTCAAGGCTTTGATGAGATTTATCATAAATTTGATTTAGATGTGGCAAAACAGCAAGCAGATAGGTGCTTGCATTGTGCTTCTCCATATTGTCAATGGGCATGTCCTGTATACAATTACATTCCAAATTGGTTAAAACTTGTTGCTGAGGAAAATATTCTTGGTGCGGTTGAAATATTACATCGAAAAAATTCTTTGCCAGAAATGTGTGGGCGTATATGTCCACAAGATCGTCTGTGTGAGGGTGCATGTACATTAGAAGATACAGGATTTGAAGCAGTAACAATTGGAGCAATTGAACGTTTTATTTTGGAAGAAGCGATTAATATGGGATGGAAACCAGATTTAACGCATGTTCAATCTACAGGTAAAAAAGTGGCAATTGTTGGTGCAGGACCTGCTGGGTTAGCATGTGCAGATGTATTAGTTAGAAATGGAGTTAAGCCAATTTTATATGATAAGCATCCTGAAGCAGGTGGTTTGTTGACTTTTGGTATCCCAGAATTTAAATTAGAGAAACAAGTTGTCATTCGTCGGCGGAAACTTTTGGAAGAAATGGGTTGTGAGTTTAATTTCAATGTGAATGTGGGTGAAGATATTGATATTGATTCTTTGTTATCAGATAATGACGCTGTTTTTCTAGGCATGGGAACTTATAGCTCTATGAGGGCAAACTTAGAAGGCGAATGTTTGCAAGGTGTAGAAAATGCTTTACCTTTTTTGATTGATAATGTCAATTATCGGCATAATTTTGGTCTGTATGAAAAAAGTAATAAAGATGCTCCAGACTTAGGTGTTGCAGGAAAAAAAATTGTTGTTTTGGGCGGTGGTGATACAGCCATGGATTGCAATCGCACTTCCATTCGTCAGGGAGCAACTAAGGTAACATGTGTGTATCGTCGTGATAAGGAGAATATGCCGGGTTCTCCAAAAGAGGTGATGCATGCTGTGGAGGAGGGGGTTGATTTTGAGTTTAATACGGCACCGATTAGTATTGTAGGTGATGATAATGATAGGGTATGCGGCATAAAAGTGGTATCAACTCGTCTTGCAGAGCCTGATGAAAATGGCAGAAGAATTCCTGAAAATATTGATGGTAGTGAGCGAATAATAGAATGTGATGTGGTATTAGTTGCCTTTGGCTTTAGACCGGATCCTCCACAATGGCTAAATGTTAATCTAAAGGAAGATAAAACGATTGCTTGCTGTGAACAGCAAGAGTTTGCTTTTCAAACGAGTCATCCTAAGATTTTTGCAGGCGGTGATATGGTGCTGGGTTCAAGTTTGGTTGTGCAAGCAGTCTATGAAGGAAGAAAGGCGGCAGAGGGTATTATTGATTATTTACAAGTTTAATTAGTTTTTTATAGGATTATGAGTTTGTTAACTCGAGTTTTTGGTAGTCGAAACTCTAGATTAGTTAAGAAGTATGGTAAAGTAGTTGAGAAAATCAATGCTTTAGAGGCTTCTATGCAAGAATTATCTGATGAGGAGCTTCAACAGCGTACGGAAAATTTTAAGAATCATTTAGCAAAAGAGGGAAAAGCTGGACTTGATACTTTGCTTCCTGAAGCCTTTGCTATATGTAGAGAGGCGGCCTCTCGTGTGTTAGGAATGAGACATTATGATGTGCAATTAATAGGTGGTTTAGTGCTGCATCATGGAAAAGTTGCCGAGATGAGCACGGGTGAGGGAAAGACATTGGTTGCGACTTTGCCTGTTTATCTTAATGCTTTGTTGGGTGAAGGTGTTCATGTTGTGACGGTGAATGATTACTTAGCTCGTCGTGATGCAGAATGGATGGGGCGTTTATATAAGTTTTTAGGCTTAACAGTTGGTGTGGTTTATAGTGATCAAGACTATCATGAAAAGACTGTAGCCTATCAGTCTGATATTATTTACGGTACAAATAATGAATTTGGCTTTGACTATTTGCGTGATAATATGGCATTTAGCCGTAAAGATCAACGACAGCAAAATCATAGTTTTGCCATTGTTGATGAGGTAGATTCAATACTCATTGATGAAGCCAGAACACCGCTAATTATCTCTGGAGCAACTGATGATAATATTGGTGTTTATCCAATTATCAATCAAATCCCAGCTAAACTAACTCGTCAAATTGGAGAAATTAGTAAAGAAGGTGTTCCTTCTGATGATTATAAAGCTGGTGATTATAGTGTTGATGAAAAATCCAAGCAAATATATCTAACTGATACGGGACATGAAAAAATTGAAAAAATATTAAATCAAAAGGGCTTGCTTCCTAATGATGCAAGTTTATATGATGCGAAGTTTATTTCCCTTAATCAGTATGTTAATGCAGCTATTCGTGCACATGTTTTGTATGAGAGAAATGTTGATTACATCGTTGAGGACAATGAAATTGTGATTATCGATGAGTTTACGGGTCGTAAAATGTCTGGTAGGCGTTGGTCAGATGGTCTTCATCAGGCAATTGAAGCAAAAGAGCGTGTCGCTATTCAAAGTGAAAATCAAACACTTGCTTCAATCACCTTTCAAAATTACTTCCGTCTTTATGATAAATTATCTGGTATGACGGGAACAGCAAATACAGAGGCTGTTGAGTTACAACAAATTTATAAGTTAGAAGTTATTACTATTCCAACGAATTTGCCTATTATTCGTCGAGATTCTCCTGATGTTGTCTATTTGACTGTTGAAGAAAAATATCAGGCTATTGCTGAGGAAATTAAAACTGTGCAGACTCATGGTGGGAGACCAATTTTAGTCGGCACTGCTTCAATAGAATCTTCTGAAAAGATCTCTGCCTTGCTCAATAAAGGAGGGGTTAAGCACGAATTGCTTAATGCTAAGCAGCATCTAAGGGAAGCCTTTATTATTGCACAAGCAGGAAAATTGCATGCTGTAACGATAGCAACCAATATGGCTGGTCGTGGTACAGATATTGTTTTAGGTGGGAATATTGATTATGTTTATCAGCAAGAAGAAAATCCTTCGCCCGAGAGATATGAGCAATTAAAAAAGGAATGGGAAGTAGAGCATGAAAAAGTTCTTGAATTGGGTGGTTTATATGTGATTGGTACTGAACGTAATGAGTCCAGACGTGTTGATAATCAGTTAAGAGGACGTTCGGGGCGTCAAGGTGATCCGGGAATGAGTCGTTTTTATCTGTCATTAGAAGACGACTTGATGCGTATTTTTGCCTCAGATAGAATGCGTGCAATGATGCAAAAACTAGGGCTCAAACATGGTGAATCCATTGAACATGGCATGGTTTCTAAGGCGATTGAGAATGCTCAGTCAAAGGTAGAGGGTAGAAACTATGAGGTGCGTAAGCAATTATTAGAGTACGATGATGTGATCAATGAGCAACGTAAACTGGTTTACCAACAACGTAATGAATTAATTGCAGGTGAGGATCTTTCCGATACAATTATGCAAATGAGGGAGTCAGTCTTTGAGAATGTTATTAATGAATATATACCGCCTTCTTCAATTGAGGAACAATGGGATATTTCTGGTTTGGAAAATGTTTTAAGCAATGAGTATGCCTTGTCATTACCTTTACAGCAATGGTTAGATGAGGATAAGATGCTTAATGAAACGAGCCTAAAGGAAAAAATAATAGAGGCTTCTGTTCAGCAATATAGTGAAAAAGAAAATTTAGCGGGAAAAGAACAAATAAGAGAATTTGAAAAGGCTTTGCTTTTACAATTATTAGATAACCTTTGGAAGGAACATCTTGCAGCTTTAGATTATCTTAGACAAGGAATTCATTTACGTGGTTATGCACAAAAGAATCCTGTTCAGGAATACAAAAGGGAAGCATTTGAAATGTTTCAAGGTTTTTTATTTAATTTGCGTAGGGATGTAATTAAACTACTTTCTCAGGTTAAAATAGCTGAAGATTATGAGGCACCTGTGCATCAGGCACCAGCGGATGAGAGATTAAACTATCAGCATGATGGACATCGGCAACATGCTTATAATGAACAAGATGACTATCATAAGATGGCTTCTTCATCTGTTTATAATGGTGAAGTATCCCAACAAGGTGAAAAAAATCAACCTTATATGCGTCAAAATCCTAAGATTGGGCGAAATGATCCTTGTCATTGTGGTTCAGGGAAGAAGTATAAGCAGTGTTGTGGTAAGAAGTAGGATATTTTTGTTATAAGATATATTATTTATTTAAGATGAAAAGGAGTTAATAATGAAATGCTTGGTTTTTAATTCTTTTAGAAGATATTTGATTGTTTTATTTGTTGCTTTATTTTATGTGGGGGGCGTGCAGGCTGAATTGCACCCTAAGATAGAAGAAGCGCTTAATCGTGATCCACAAGTTGATGGATTTATTTTTGATATACAAAGCTCAGACCCTGATTATTATGAAAATAATCTTCCGTACTTAATTGAGCAATTGGAGGCTATTTATGATTACAATCGTTCTTATAAAGTAGTTATTCTTTCCAGAGGAAGAGAAATTCAGAGCTTTCTTACGGTAAATCATCAAAAACCTGATGCTCAAATTTTCAAATCTTTTCATGAAAAAGATGGTTTACAGATACAGGTAGATATTGAAACGGCTGTATCTTTAGGTTATAGCGAAAGATCTTTCCCTCAAATGATTGATATACTAAGTGATTCCTATACCACTATTGCTGCTGGTAGAGTAAATAATATGGAGATTATTGAATTGCAGAGAATGAGTGTTCAGGAAAAATCTCAAATTGGTTTGAGTCCAACGTGGCGAACAGATAGTATAGATTAGTTTTTTAAGTGTCTATTATCCTTAAATCTGCACAACAAATCCAAAAAATTAAAGAAGCTGGGTTAGTTACTAGAAATATTTTAGATAAACTGGGTGAGATTGTTGATGTTGGCGTAACGACTCAACAAATCGATGATTATGCTGTGCAGATGATGAATGACTTTGATGTATCTTCTGCAACATTAGGTTATCATGGCTTTCCTGCCTCTATTTGTACTTCAGTTAACCATGTTGTGTGTCATGGTATTCCAAACAATAAACGTCTCAAAGATGGAGATATTCTTAATATTGATGTGACGGTTATTAAAGATGGTTGGTTTGGTGATAGCAGTCGTATGTATTTTGTTGGTAAAATATCTCAGCATAGTAAACGACTTGTACAAACAACCTATGATTGCCTTCATTATGCAATTGAATCAGTTAAACCCGGAGGGTATCTTGGTGATATTGGGACAGTGATTCAACATCATGCAGAAAAAAATGGCTATTCTGTTGTGCGAGATTATTGTGGTCATGGAATTGGTCAATCATTTCACGAAAACCCTCAGGTATTACATTATGGCAAGAAAGGGACGGGTGTTCGTCTCGAGGAAGGTATGACTTTTACAATAGAACCTATGATTAATTTAGGTTCAGAAAAGGTAAAACTTCTTTCGGATAATTGGACGGTTGTTACCAAGGATAGAAGATTGTCAGCCCAATGGGAACACACTATTGCTGTGATCAATAGTGGTGTAGAAATTCTTACATAATCATAAAGTACATTGATTAATTCTCAAACTAAAGAACTTATTACAAAAGTCGAAAAAAAATGGAAATCTAGTCGACTTGCTCCAGCAAAAATTCTTAAACAAGCTCTGGATTCTTTTTCTCTACAACAAAAAAAAGAATTTTTTAGTAACTGTCTTACCTATTCAATAGCTGAGTTAATTTATCAACGAGCGAATTTTATCGATCAAGCTATCGCATTGTTATGGCAAAAATATTCTGTAAATACTCAAGCAACTATTGTGGCTGTAGGTGGTTATGGGCGAGGAGAATTATTTCCTCATTCGGATATTGATGTATTAATTCTTTTATCAGATACAACAGAGACAGATGCCTCTGAAATCAAAAAAATTATGCATATTCTATGGGATAGTGGGTTAAACCTTAAATCTAATGTATGCAAAGTTGGTCATTGTAAAGAGATGATGAAAGAAGATATTACAATCATGACCAGTATGATAGAATCAAGATTTATTTCTGGAAATTGGGAGATATACCAATCATTTACAGACATTGTTAATAGTGAAATGTCAACATGCATTAGCTTTGTTGAGAAGAAAAAACAAGAAATGATAGCTAGGCATCACAAATATAATGACACAAGTTATTTATTAGAGCCTAATTTAAAAGAAAGTCCTTCAAACCTTAGAGACATTCATACAGTCATGTGGATTGCTAGAGCAATCTTAGGTATTACTCAATTTGAACAGTTTGTTGAAAAAGGTTATCTCACTCAGAAAGAATACGATTGTTTTATGAAAGCGATGTATCATTTATGGCGTTTTCGATTTGCCTTACATATGCTGACTCAAAGAGATGAAAATCGATTGCTTTTTGATTTACAGATTCGTATTGCTCAGAAGTTTGGTTATAAAAAATCACCAAATAAGCATGCTGTTGAATTGTGTATGCAGAAGTATTATAAGCAACTCATTATCATTCGTCGAACCTGTTTTCTTTTATTGCAAGAAATGGAGGAATCTAGCAATAGTTTTCCTGATGATAGAGAAATTGTTAATAAGCGTTTTCAGATTAATAGGGGCGTGATAGAAATGCGTAATCCCTATGTTTTTAAACATTATCCCTTTGCCTTGCTTGAAGTCTTTCTTCTTATTCAATCTCGGGAAGATATAACAGGATTGGGTGCAGAGACCAGTAGAAAAATAATTGAAGATGCTTCGCTTATTGATAAAGATTATTGGAAAGATATTCGCCATAAATCACTTTTTTTAGAGATAATCAAACGAAGAGATGGCGTATACGAAACATTAACTAACATGCACGAACATGGGATTTTACGTGCCTATATTCAGTATTTCTCGCATGTAGAAGGACTCATGCAGTTTGATTTGTTTCATATTTATACGGTTGATGCTCATACGCTAATTGTTGTACGCAATCTATTACGTTTTTTTTATCTTAATGAAGAAGGAAAATTTAAAAGAGAGTATAAGATTACGCAAACACTACCTAAGCCTGAATTACTGATTCTTGCAGGATTATTTCATGATATTGGAAAAGGAGGAAAAGAAGAGCATCAACATTCAGGAGCTAGAATTGCCTTAAGCTTTTGTAGAGATCATTACTTCAGTGAGGAAGATAGCCAATTAGTGAGTTGGTTAGTTGCTTGTCATTTAGAACTTTCTGTGACAGCACAAAAAATGAATATATATGATCCAAATGTGCTGAGTATTTTTTTGAAAAAAAACCAACCCAAACATAAATCTGATTTAGATTATCTTTATTTATTGACCATAGCCGATATTTTAGCAACAGGACCTAACTTGCTTAATGATTATAAATACACTCTTATTGGTCAATTATGGCAATTGCTTAAGCGAGCAATGGATAAAGATTTTGAAGATACTCCTCAGCAGGTTGGTGAAATCAAAAAAATGGTTATGCAAGCATTAAGAAAAGAAGGTTTTCCTGTAAAAAAGGTGAAGCAATTTTTTAATCATTGGAATCATCAGTATTTTATTGAGCAAAGTATTGATGATATGCTCAAACAGGCAACTTTAGTATTAAGAAGTGATGATCCTCATTTAGCCATTGGAATGAACTATAACGCAACTTTTCAGGCGACAGAATTGTTGATATGGTCACATAGGGGTCAATATCAATTTGCTCGTATTACTGCTTGTTTAGATCATCACAATTATTCTATCATTCGTGCTCAAGTAAGAAGAGATGCTGAATTATATGTTTTGTATGCGTTTATTATTGAGAAATTTAACGCTACTGCCTATCAAGAGACGGATGAGCAGTTAATAGCCATACTTAAGCATGAATTAGCTGATTTAGCAGAAAATAAGCATGTTACGAGAATTGCAAAAAAATCAAAAAGGCGATTACAAGATAGAAGAGTAAAGACTCTTTTAATAGAAACTCAGGTTTATTTTGAAGAGGAAAAATACAGCCATCAAACTGCTTTAAACTTAATCACGAGAGATCGCCCAGGTATATTAGCCTTAATTGGAGAAATATTAGGAGATTTTAAAGTGTTAGTGGCAGGTGCTTACGTAACCACTTTTGGTGGTAAGGTAGAAGATAAGTTCTATCTGTTAGATAGTCATCAACAAGAACTTAGTCCATCATTAATGGAGAAAATTAGAAAAAAAATCACACGAGTTTTATCGTAAAGTTGAAGTTATATATAGAGAGATTTTTTTTAAGTTATTTTTTGCAGAGTTATCTGTAATATTTATAAAGAAAAATAGGTACTTAATAATATTTTTAATAAGTTATTAGGAAACTAAATAAGTTATTGATTGAACCTTAACTGTGCTTGTTAAAAGTAAAAATTTTTATTGTTTTTTTTTTCATTTTTACTTGCAATTAAAAGTTGCTAAAGTTTAGAATTTTATTAAGGTTATTTTTTAATACTTTTGTTTGGCTGTCTTCAATACAGTCGGATTTTTTCTCACTTTTTTGTTGTTAATAAGTCTTTTTTATCAATAACTTATGGTGAATTTTCAATGATATTGTTGTGTCATTATGCGAGTTTTTACATGGCTCGATTGTTGTGTCCAACATTGTTAAAATCACAAATAAATAGACATAGAAAAAATAGTTTGTCGGTATAAAGTAAAAGGTTAATATGGATAGTGCTTCTTGGCAAAAATGTGTGGAATTATTAGAAGAGAGAATTTCTTCTAATGATCATGATAGATGGGTGAGTTTGCTTTCATTTTGTCTTGCTGAGAACGATGCTTATATTGTTGCACCAAGTGGCTATTTTATTAATCTGTTAAATACAAAATCGATTTGGCAAAAGATAGAGAATATTTGTGAAGAGCAAGGTTTTACTGTTCCGCAACTTATCAGCCGTGAAAGTCGTGAATACCAGTCTTTAAATATCGAAAAAAAATCTTTCCCTGATTCTTTAGAAAATAATCAATCAGAAGTCAGAATTGGACAATCTCGACATGCGATTTCAGCAGATAAAATTACGCAAAAAGTAGCTGAACGTCTAAAGCCTGAAAAGAAATTACCTAGAAAGAGACAGTTTGATGAGTATACATTTGATAATTTTCATGAAGGTAAGAGTAATCAAATAGCTTTACAAGTTGCTAAAAGTTTATGCCATAACATCGATGATGAGCAAGAAAGTTTGCTTTATAATCCTTTTTTCATATATGGGCATTCAGGAAACGGCAAAACTCATCTTCTTCATGCTATCAAAAATGCAGTAAATAGTCAAGACAATCATGCTAAGGCTTTTTATCAACAAGCAGAGGTTTTGTCAATCGCTTAGTTCATGCCATCAGAAATAAGAAGATGGAAGAATTTAAAGCTTTTTACCGTCAATACGACATGTTATTGATTGATGATGTGGAGTTCTTTGTTGCAAAAAATTCTAGTATGGAAGAATTTTTTCAGTTAATGAATTATTTTATTGAAGAAAATCGTCAAATCATTCTTACGAGTGATCGATTGCCTACTGAAATTGATTTACCTCATCGTATCCGATCACGCTTGGCTTCTGGTTTATCTGCATCCATTTCCTTACCTGATTTTGAACTTAGAGTAAATGTTTTGCTCTCCATGGCTAATAAACTTAATTTAAAGATTTCTCAAGATTTGATTTATCTTATTGCTACTAAAGTCAAGGTTAGCATTCGTGAATTGTATGGGATTATTAAAACGCTTAAGGCGAATATGGATTTTAGCTTTAGTCATAGAGAAATCACCTTAAATGATATAGATGGTATTTTAGCACCAACTTTACGAAGCATGAATGTGATGGTAACACCAGAGCAGGTGAGTAAGGTCGTGAGTGAATACTATGGCTTGTCAAGTAGAGATTTGACTTCGAAAGCTAGGCGTCGACCGATTGTTTTTGCCCGTCATGTATCAATGTTTTTAATGCGAGAAAATACAAATTATAGTTTAGAGCAAATTGGTCAATATTTTTCAAGGGATCATTCGAGTGTCATTCATGCTGTAAGAAAGGTTAAGGAAGAAATGAGTAAAGATTCCACGGTTAGACAACTTATTGATGGGTTAACCAATCGTTTGTTAAATAGTAACTGAATTTAGACTTTTGGAAGTAATAGAAAGTAATTATTAACTAATTTATAGATAAAAGATGTTATGAAATGGGTTGTTGAAAGAGATGTGATAGTAGAAGTCTTGCAAGATTTGGTTACTATTACTGAAAAAAGTGCCATTATGCCAATAACTTCTAACGTTAAGATGTCAATTTATGGCAATACTATTTCTATGGTAACAACGGATACCAAGTTGCAGATAAAGGCAACCATCCCTCTTGCATCGGATCAAGACCTTGAAGAAGGGATTGTGACGACTGTTTCCGCACAAAAACTCTTAGATAGTTGCCGTGTTGCAGAAGATAAGGAGATTATTTTTGATTTAAATGATAACAAATTGACGATCGCTTTTAAAAGAGGAAATTTTTCTTTATTAACCCAGAGAGCGGTTGATTTTCCTGAAATTCAAGAGTCAGAAGAAGCTGCTAGCACAATCTCACTTCCTCAGAATGTGTGGTTGGATATGATAAAGGCATCCATGTACGCTGCCGCTGAAAATAATCACAGAGAAATTTTATGTGGCACACTTTTAGAAGTAGAAGAAAACACTATTCGGATGGTTTCTACTAATGGTCATCGCATGGCAATTGCGGAAACTGTAAGTGAACAAGCAATACAAGGTAACTTTAAACAAGCAATTTTACCTAAGAAATCTTTACAGGAAATGCAACGTTTGCTCACTGATAGCAATGAGCAACTTTCTTTGTCATTTCAAGGAGATAGTCATGTTTCATTCAAGCTAGAGAAAAATAATATTAGTTTCACAAGCAATCTTATTGAGGGAGAGTATTTGTCATATCGTGGTGTCATCCCAAATGATAATTCAATTACATTAAGTATTAATAAAAATTCATTGAGCAAAGCAATTTCTAATGCGGTAATTATTCAAAAATCTCCACCTCGTACGGTGGAGTTAAGTATGAATAAAGAAAGCATGAAAGTATCATCAAGCAATTTTGAAGGTGAGGTGAGTGAAATGGTTTTAGATGCT
>NW_027633842.1:0-29142 GCF_053919585.1 Euprymna scolopes
CTAAAAATAAACAAAAACATTATCAGGTTTCAGTTTCAGTTTCGAGGTGCTATAGTATAATTTTTATGCAAAAAAAATAAGAATAAAAATAAATAAATAAGAATAGGCTATACCTGCAGCCTCATTTTCCTTATACTTAGTACTATACAAGGCCCAAAAGTCTCACTTATCATATCTCAAAAACTAGACCCGATCCAAGTAAACGGATGGCATTTTTGGATTCAACACACCAAAAAACCTATCTAACACTTGAAAAACCTTTGACCAGTCTTATGTATCATTTGTAATAGTCCCCAATAAGAAACTGTTTATATTATATACTAGCCGGTCATAAAATACGCTTAGTATATTTTAATTAATGCAGATTTTGATTTCATATTATATATATATTTTCAATAAAGAATTGGTTCCATGTATATATATATATATATATACTAGCAAAAGTACCCGTCGTTGACTGGGTTCAAGAACAGCCTAAAGAAAATGGACTCTGATTTATGAAAGTATGATAGGTTATGAAAAGGAAGGGTTGTAAAGAGATAGCTTCAAATTTGGGGGTATGAAAACCAAAGCAAAATATGATGAAAGTAAAAATAAAATAGATAAACCCCATAATTTATTATAACATACCTGTTCACACTGAAACACTTATCACAATATTCTGTGGATCTATACTAAAAAACCTTGTTAAACTTTGTGACATATTTCCATTCTATGGAGGTCATGCGCGAACGAACACCCCATAATTTTATTATACCATATTTCTTCAAACTGAAACATAATTATCAAAGTATACTTACGCAGATGGATATGAAAAGTCTTTATTAAAGTTTGTGCCTATTTCCATCCTATGGAGGCCAGGCGCGAACGCAGACCCCACAATTTTATTATACCATCCCTATTTAAGTTAAAACATACTTATCAAAGTATTCTTATGTACATCTATATCAAAAACACTTGTAAATTTTTGTATTTTTAAATTTTTTATTTCCATACTTTGTGGACCAGGCGCGAACGCAGACCCCACACTTTTAATGAACCACTGTTCTGCCATATCAAACATACCCATTCCTGTCTCTCGATACATCTTCTATCATTATATGTAATCAGTTTTTCAAAATAGTCAACCATATAGGAGCCTATTCGTAACCACACACACACACACACATATGCACGCACGCACACACACACACACACACACATTCAGCTTTATATTATATAGATGCATATATATATAGATGTAAATAGATGTATATATACATAGATGTATATCTATATATATAGATATACATATATATAGATGTATATATATAGAGATGTATATGTATATATATATAGATGTATATATATATAGATGTATATGTATATATATATAGATGTATATATATATAGATGTATAGATGCATATATATAGATGTATATATATAAATGTATATATATATATATATATATATATAGATGTATATATATATATATATATAGAGAGAGAGATGTATATAGATGTATATATATATATATATATATATATATATATATATATATATATATAGATGTATACATATATTCACTAAAGAATTGGTTCCATAATAATAAATACGAAATCACAATCTGCATTAATTAAAATATATTAAGCGTATTTTACGACCAGCTAGTATATAATATAAACAGTTTCTTATTGTGGACCATTACAAATGATTCATTATTGATGCATATTATAGACAATGCATTTTTAACGCACATTATAGAATATACATTATTGATAGTGATTAAAAATTGTGTATTATTGATGGCCATTAAAAATGATGTATTATTAATGGCTATTCAAAAAGACATATTATTGATGACCATTAAAACACCACTAGAAAAATACTAGTCATAGAACGGCCATGACGACCATTAAAATGATATATTATTGACGGCATTAAAAATGGTGTATTATTAATAACCATTAAAAAATAGTGTATTATTAATGGTAATTAAAAATAGTGTATTATTACTGGTCATTAAAAATGATATATTATTGACGATCATTAAAAATGGTGTATTATTACTGGTCATTAAAAATGATATATTATTGACGATCATTAAAAATGGTGTATTATTGATGACCATTAAAAATCTTGTATTATTGATTGTCATAAAAAATCGTGTACTATTGATGGCTATTATAGATAATAAATTATTGATTGGCCTTTTTAAACTCTACCTTATTACTGCTGCTGGTCATCAATAATATCATTTATTGTAATAATCTTCTCCCACTTCATTCTTCCGCCAACTCTTTTCTTTCTTTCTTGTTTTTCTCTTTCTCTCCATCCTTCATTCTGTATTTCTTTTTCAGTGTCATTCTCTATATTTTTCTTTCTCTGTCTTTCTTTTTCTTCCCTTTCTCTCTCTCTCTTTCTTTCTCTCTCTCTGTTTTTTTTTTCTCTCGCTTTTCCTAAATATCCTTCTCTCCATCTAGGTCTATTTCTTTCTCTTTTCTTCCTTTATTCCCTGTTGTTTCTCTCCCCTCTCTCTTTATATATATTTGTCTATTTATGTTGCTATCTTCCCCCCCCCACTCTCGTTTTTTTTCTTTTTATCCCAATTTACATGCTCTCCCTCTCTTTCTCCTTTTTATCTCTCTCTCCGTCTCTTTCTATTTCTCCCTCCCTCTCTCTCTCTCTCTCTCTCTCTCTCTCTCTCTCTCTCTCTCTCTCTCTCGCTCTTCTCTTAAGCACTTTCACTTTCTCAATTCTTTTTCCATTGCTTCCTTCCCCCTCTCCTCCCTCTTTATCTGAGCCAGAAAGTAAGTAAAATCATTCTTAAAATATTCCAGACCGAGTAGAGATAAGTTAAAAGGTTACTGACTCCTACGGGAACTGGACCAAATAATTAAGAGCTGACCCTTAAATTTCTTTCTATTTTATTTATTAGTTTTATTATTTGTGGGGTGGGGGGGGGGTCAAAGGTTATTTGTTGATGGGTCAAAGGCGAATGTAAGGTTTGAGAAGACAATAGATCAGAACTACAAAAAGACCAAAAACTTTCAGCTGTTGTTGTGATATCAGCTGGCACGGGGATGGGTCAGGGTCATCATAGTAGATGTGGCAGTGGGATAAAGGTACAAACAGTTATCTTTTATTAACTCTGATGATGCCAAATGCTTTGCAATAGCCTGCATTTATTTCATCTGTTTCTCATCTTTCTTTATAATTTGTTTAGAAGAATACCAGTCTAAGAACAGGTAAAATGAACTCCCCAGAACGAACTGTTTTGCACCACTTTTATGCCCCCTTACGAAGATTGAAATCAAGATATAACGATACTAAACCTTATATTTAGAATCTTTATTCGAATTTTGGTCCAAATCTATTACAAGATTTTGATTCTAAAAAATGTCTAAAATTTAAGGTTTAAGTTTAAGGGGTCTTAAGAAGAAAATAAAATTCGAGCAATCTTATTTAATTGGTGTTTAATAGTGATAAATCTAATTCAATGCAAATCTGAAATATTTGAATTTTCAAATAAGAAACTGTGCCCATATTTACACAGTGAGCCCAAAGATGAAAATAAGCCATATATTAAGTTGCCACAAACCATTGAAAGTTAATATTTTTACTGTTTACTTTAAACAGCAAAAAAAAAAAATAAATAAATAAATAAAAAATAAGTATCCTAAAAGTATATATAAAAGTGAAATTATGGACACTTCGATTTTCTGAAATAATTCCAAACATTTTAATCAATTATTAGTAGTGTTGGGACGATTAATCGAAATCGGAATCGGGAACCAGAAAAATCAACAAATTTGGGAGTATCGGAATTGGAATCGGAAAAATTGATGCCTATTTTTTGGAATTGAAAGAATTGATGCCTATTTTCTGATGCCAAAACGATTCTTTTAATTGTCTCTTTTTTTATTTGATTTGGATTCCATTGCTGTTAATAATGATAAAATAATAAACATTTATTGATTTTATAATAGCAGTAAAGCTAATATCGATAGATCACTCTCCACATGAGTATTTTGATGTTTAGGAAAATATCTGCATATTTAACGTGTTTTTTACGAAGGTCGGGGAAAATAACAATCTTATAGTTAAATAATTAGAGATTTATAAAGAATTGGAATCGGTCATTGTATCGGAATTGGGAAAAAATATTGAAATCGTCCCATTACTAATTATTAGTCACAAATTTTCTTGATGAAGATACATATTGGTCAGAAAATACTTAAAATATGTAATAAAAACACTGTGATTTTTTAGCTGTTTTTAGACTCAATATATCTTAAACTTTAATAGAATCTAAAAGTACCTGTTTTTGGTAAAAACAATATTTTTGTATAAACTTATAAAAAAGCATTAGAAAATTGAACAAAAAAGTGCAGAATTTTATAAAAAATATTTTCAATTTTTCTAACAAATTTACTAAATTCTTTCAAAAATGCTAAGACCCGCATACGAAAGTATGAATATATTTATTTTGAAAATTTAAGCCAATGACTTTTAGATTCAACATAATCCATTTTGTGACTCTTAGCTCTTTTTTCATAAGAAACTGGTAAAGATTTGCCGTGAAAACACATTTTTCAAAATTTTGCTTAAACTTTCATAAAATTACAGAGTGGAACGATAAAATTGTTGCCCTAGAAAAGACGACATGATTCTATTTCTGTTTGATGAAAACTGATTTTCGTTTTTTGTTGTAGACCATCTACTAGTTGGCCAGTTGTGTACAAATCCCAAGAGTAATAAGAGCTTTCTATTATGTCTGAAAGTGACACAATGTTTAATAAGCAAGATCGGAGATGTGCCACTGTACAACTCATGCTCTCTACCGATCCAAGTTATGACAACAGGACCATTGTCAGCATCCTTAAAATGCTAATTCGGATGGCTCAATGCTTGAGGGCACAGCTCAATGAAGTTTCCGGCCATGGTTATGGTCTTTGGTATGGCTTCAAATGAAGGCCACATCATGCCACCTCACATCTTCGAAGTCGGCTTGAAAGTCAACACCAAAGTGTACCTGAATGTGCTGAAGAGTGTGGTGATCCTCTGGTGCAATCAGGTACCCACTGGCAGATCCTGGATATGGCAGCAGGACTCGGTGCCATTCCACAAGTCCAAGGAGACCCAGGCTTTAGAAGGAGTGCTACAACTTTGTACCCTTTTCTTACTAACCCCCCTACTTCCCTGACCTGAATCTGCCGGACTACTTCGTTTGGTCATACGTTGAGAATATCACCAACATGACCTCCCACAACACCAAAACCAGCCGTCTGCCGAGTATTCACCAAGCTCCCATTGACGCTTGTGGAAAAGGCATGCTCCCAGTCCCGAACCTGTATCAAGGCGGTAATTGAAGCTAATGACGGCTGCATTAACTCTATTACATAATCAAGTTACCTGAATTGATTTTTTTCAATAAAATTTTGAAAATAAAGCTGTAGTGTTAAGTTGACAAATTTATCATTCCACCCTATAGCATCTGTTATAATTGGAATTATCCATTTTAAAATGCTTTTATGCATTAATTATCTTGAATAATCATATAAGTTTAATTTTGTATGTTCACTTGCCTTCCTTGATCCATTCTTTTTCAAATTTTTATGCAAAATTTCTTATTAAAATAATAAATTTCTTAAATAAAATCTTAAAAAATCCA
This sequence comes from Euprymna scolopes, assembly GCF_053919585.1. Lineage (NCBI taxonomy): Eukaryota > Metazoa > Mollusca > Cephalopoda > Sepiida > Sepiolidae > Euprymna > Euprymna scolopes. The sequence goes on from NW_027633842.1 coordinate 5,656, forward strand.
ATGTTTTCAATTATTTAATTATTCACACACCAAAAACAATTCCTGCTGTAATAATTCATTACGATATACTTTTTTTAAATTTCAATCCAATACTCTTCAAAATGGAGGCAATATAAGTTAAAATCAATATCACTGAATGTCAGGTTTTTTCAAATCATAATCAATCAAGCTGATCTTTGGAAAACAAAGCCATATGGATACACAGCAGAGAACAATATCATGTCAAAGATAGCATAGAATCTGCAATTTTTTTTCAAAGCAACATTTTATCAAATGGAGAAGATCAGAGGTTACAGCAGTTAAGCCTTTGTTAAAATGACATCCAAGATGAGAATAGTAATTTGAATAATCCAAATAATTTGAATTATCAATCTTTATGCTACAAATTCTAAGTAATACAAGTTATTAGAATTTTAAAGGATTTTGTAATCCTCCATTTTCGACGTCATTTTGAAAGTACAACTTTTCACATCGTCATGCAAAATATCGATGGGGATACGTTTACTAGTAGTCATAAGCTGGTACCTATTGTTTTCTTTTTTTACAAAGTGAGTCACCATTTATTGCTGAGATATATGTGGCAAATATACATTGTTGAGATATATGTGGCAAGTGATATTGGAAAATTGCAAAAGTTTCAGACAAGGGTTAATACAAGGTATCAAGAGATTGACTGCTACATTATAAGAAACGAAGAGGATTAAATGAAATGAGTTGATATGATGTAACCTGCTCTTAGACTGATGGGATTATTCTGAGAGAAGATAGTCTTGGTAGGAGTCTCAATCAAATAAGACATTAAAAATGGTCTGACAAACCAATTATAATTAAGTAAGATGCTTAAAACATAAATAACTCTCTCTCTCTCTCTCTCTCTCTCTCTCTCTCTCTCTCTCTCTCTCTCTCTCTCTCTCTCTCTTTCTCTTTGACCTTCCAGCCATGGACGATCATCTGGTTTGAATAATTCTTTGTGTTTGAATTAATTGTATGATAAATATAAATTAAGACAGAATTTCAGATGACCTTTGTTTCAGCTTCAAAATCAAGCAACAAATGGTGAGATGAAAGTGTCTTCAGTTGGCAGGATGATGACAACACATACACTCAGCAAGCAACAAAAGTATGAATATTAAAGTTGATTATTAAAGTATTAATGATTAAATGAACATTTTAACTAAATAGTTGCATAGGGTTATCTTCATGACGCTTCTACTCCTATATAAGATGGCTTGTATAAGAAAATGAAAACTCTGATCTCAGACATCTGCACCAATATGATTAGTATTTAAGATATGTGCTTAAAACATAAGTAACTCTCTCTTTCTCTTTCTCTCTCTCTTATCTCACATTGACCTTTCAGATGCTAAGTGTTCAATTGGATAAATAAATTTATTATTCGTATAAGAATATACTGTTGTAATTGATTGCATGATAATATGAGAAGCATGCATGTGACCATTGATTGCAACACATAAATTGACCTCAGCTCTTGGAGGAAAGCAACACACCTGCATACAAGACATTGATGGTAAGCAGCGAAGATACACTTTTAAAGATGATTAAAACTATGATGATTACATAACTTTTTAAAAAACTAAATGATTGCATAGGGGCATTTAGATGACACCCCAAAGCCTAACAGTGTAACAGTTGGATTATGGCCAACTTGATGCTATTAAATATCGTTAAAAACTTCACATATGATAATCAGTGTTGGTGTCCTAATCTTTCTAACAAATTTGGTTATTTTAGACATCATATTGAAAAAGCAGTGAATGAAAACTAGAGCTATTTTATTCTTCTCAGGACAAAGAAACAGGTTAACCTTTTCTAATGCATTAAAAATAGGCTATAAAATTTACAAATATGTAGTGGATTCCATTTTGGAAATAATTTTTTTAAAAGCTTATCTTAACATTTAGTTAGGCTAGTGAGACTCAGTGAAAATTCTATGGTGCTTTCTACATCAATTTATTTAATTTACAGTTAAAAATCCTTTTGAAATATGTCAGAATCAGTACTATTCAGAACAAATGACTCTTTCTTCTACCATGAAAATCGTTTCAAACCACAAAAGTAATAAGTCTCTGTCAAAGTAATAAACAGATAGAAACTTAGAAGCTCTTATAAAATGAGGAGACAAAAGGCCTAAAGCTAGAGAGATTTACCCAGCCGTTCTACCTCGAACAGTACCCCAAGAACATATACTCTACAACTCCCTCTCCCCATGACTTCTCAATTTTTCATTTACAAAACTCTATTTATGTTTTAGCACTTGCTAACTGGTGACCCTTCTATTCTCTCAATGTTTCATTCATTTCCATTTTTATATGCATGCATGTGCGTATATATGAATGTGTAGATAGATAGATAGATAGATAGATAGATAGATCATTTTATTCCTTTGCTATAACTTTTATACCCAATTTATATTAATTGCCGGTGTGGTTCTTGGCAAGACCCCAAAATGCTTTGTTATCCAAAATGACCCTACCAAGTTCAGGGACCACACCACAAACTGAGCCCTGTTAAACACATTATTTTCATTTGAAGATAGAAAAAGAAAAAGAGAAGATTATTTGTTATTAGCACATTGAAAGGAAGATTAAAACTCTTGATCCATGACTTGGTTGGGGAACAGGTGAGAAATCTTCAATGGCTCACATAGAAGTCTTCATTAATTTGTTCACATCTATACATGCACTAACAAGGACAAGGTAAACCAACACACATACACAATGACATGCTTTGAAATACTCACAAACGTATATTACTCACACCGGGATCATTTTTATTTGTGATGATTTACTCAACTTCCTTTACCAAACATGAGTTTGCATATATGAACACTTACTAATTGAAAATAACTTATATTCTTATAAAATTTTACATATAAAAATGTTTTGTTATAAAATCTCAGTTTCTTTTTCAATTCTTCATTTATAAAACTCTGTTTATGTCTTAGCACTTGCTAACTGGTGACCCTTCTATTCTCTCAATGTTTTGTCTATTTCTATTTGTATATGCACGCATGTCTGTACATATAGCCATCATTTTATTCCTTTACGATAATATAACTTTTATACTTAATTTATATAAATTGTCAATGTGCTTCTTGGCAAGCCCCAAAGATGCTATCCTCATACAAAAGGCCAGGGATCATTCCACGCTTTTCTTAATTCTACAATACTAGATGGATTTAAAATGGAAATGTTTCAACATTTAATGATATTTAACAAAATCAACAACATAAAAAACATTTTTAATGCTTATACAGGATTTCTTCTCTGACTTTGTACATTTGAATATTACCCAGGAGTCAACCAACAGAAGAAGCATAACTACGTGAGGTTTTCAAAACTGTAAACTGGAAAAGGTGTAGATACTGGAAGTTGCGTAGGCAATGTAACCCATGCAAGGTTTCGTATGGTGTCGAAAATGTGATGTAACTGACTTGATTCTTGATTCGATAATGATTAGCAAGAAATCAACCAAAGTTTTCTCTCCCCATAAATTCCTGCATGTGCAATCCTAACCTTTTAATGCATCTAACAAACGTCAAGGTTATCAATCTGTGGCATGGTCCCTGGCTTTGGTAGAAGTCATTTTTGGATGATAATAGTGTCTTTGGGTATGGCCAAGAACTATACTGACAATTAATATCAATTGTTTATAAAAGTTAAAAAAAACAATTATAAAAGTTATAAAAGTTATTTTTAGTGAAGGAATAAAATATCAAACAGACATGCATGGATATAAAAATGTATATGAAGGGAGCATTGACTGATAATACTTTGAGTTCACACGTTCCTGTGAAACTTACTTGTTTTCGAAAGTGATGAAGGAAGCAAATTCCAATGAAACAGAGAAAGAAAGAGGGTCCCATTTAAAGCCATTTGCTTTTTAGCGTTCCTTGGAATTACTTTGTGATTCAGCTGCCACATCATCTTTAATTGTCCCTTACTCAGTCTATTTGTCAAAACTTGAACAATAAAAGTATTCAATTATATTTTTATATACAAGTCCTTTTTTGACTACATCAGCAATATATATTGTATACTTACTTTTGGTCCACCTTGCATACATAAACTTGTTATGGCTTTCAGGTCCCCACTGTTTGAAATATATCTTGTAACAATAAAAAACAATTATTATTTAATATTAATTATTATATATTATAGAGTAAGTTAAGAAGATAAAACGTAAAGTTACTTAGGAACTTTATTATATTATCAAGTCAATAACGGTTAACAGAGAGAGGAATAAGGGAGCAACCTCTTTAGGCCATGGCATTTTAAAGCTAAATGCTTCTTGTTAGAAGAGGAGAAAACACAAGTAAAAAAGACAACACCGACTTTGAAAACATTAAAAAATGAAAAATATTTTGAGATTAGAATTAGAAAACATTATATATATATATATATATATATATATATATATATATATATATATATATATATATATATATATATATATAGAGAGAGAGAGAGAGAGAGAGAGAGAGAGAGAGAGAGAGAGATTTATTCAAACCATATAAAAAACATAAATGTCTGGCTGGAGGTGTATCAAGGACAGAGTTCTCAAAGCCAGTCTAAACTCCAGTATATGTCACCTGTCGTTGGGTAGTTAACTTCTGATAGTGAGAAGGGCAGCGGAGCAAAGAGCAGAGCAGAAAAAAGCTGGAAGGAGAGTTTAGGTTTGGACTAGGGGTGTGGAACCTACCCCCAAACTGCAGCTGTAACTGCTGGAAGGGAAAAGGAATCAGAAACTATGCTCTCTCTCTCTCTCTCTCTCTCTCTCTCTCTCTCTCTCTTTGATACTCCTTCTTCAGTCTCTCAGTCTCCATCTCTCCCACATTCTTCTTCTCAACGCAGTCTCATATTCCTCCCATGACCTATCTTGAACTTTGAATTATGTGAAATGGGATACTTGACTAATTGGTTCAGATACCAAATCCTCAATGTAGAGATTTTCTATGACATTATTTTGCCTATGGGGAGAAATTGAAAAGCATCAAACAAGCTGTAAGAATTCAATTCCATTTAAATAAATATGGATAAATAAACGTACCAAAAATAAAAATAGATAAAAAAATATAACTTGCAAATCGAAATCACTTTAAATGAAATGCTTCCCAATCTTCAATTTCTTCATGCTAAAAAAGAAAAAAGAAAGATGTAAAATTAAAAAAGAAAATATACAAGAAAAAACTAATCAGACTCTAGGGTGTATGAATTTCTACAGAATCTAAAAAAAAAATAATTTGGGATTTAGGCAGCAACCCCAAAGAACTTCCATTGTACAAACAAAGAAATACATCCTCTCTCCGGCCTCTGCCCACTGGATAACCAAGAAAAGTTATCTTCACTTGAAGAAGACTTTCTGAAGCCAACAAACTTTTTACTTTCTTACTTCCTTTATTGTCATACTGTCTTAACTTTTGGCAACCTACACCCAACAGTGTAAATCCTTAAATAACAACATATCGTTGTTGTCTATAAAAGAATTTTTCCCATTAGTTTGATTACCAGTTTTGTTACAAAAATATTATAAAAGATGCTTCATTTATCATTACAATTTTTAGTGCAATTGAACACAACAATAAAATTATACAGTTTATGAAATTGATGAAACCCTTATAATGCCTTTAAAAAGAGTCGGGAATAAACATACAGGGTTATCCTCCTGAAATGCCACCAGTGGAATCGTTTATAAATTTTATAATCCTTTCTGCAATCTGACTATATTTGTTACAAATTCAGTCATGTATATCCAACAGTCATGTCATTCTTCTTTAACCCATGAGCATGCTCATCATTGTCTCAGTTGAGTCTTGGTAGAATAGAAGTCGTAGCAGTAGTCATTATTTTATTTATTTATTTATTTATTTATTTACATAGGAGTCACTATTTATCAAGGCCCAGAGGCAACTCGAGGATAAGGGTTAAAGAGTGAACAGTACTCAATGGGACAATATCATAGCAATCGTTAGTAGTGTAAATTTGGTAAATTGGATCACTTAAGGGGAGCGGCTCATCAAAAACTTGTTTACGTTGGACTTGAAAACATTATAGAGTCATTTTGATTTTTCTATTTTTTCTCTTAGTGCCTATAATAACAGAAGCAATTTAAAAGAACAAAAATTCCATTGTTTCTGAATTTTGGAAATGAGGATTAATAATTCATATTATTTAGATTCTTTGGACTACTGTTCTCATCTTCAGTGCTATTTCCACAACATTTCGGACAATGTAACCTCCAATCTTCTTCAGGTGTATCTTGTTGAACACAGGAATCTGCACAGAATTTTGAATGGAAAACTTAAAATATGATTGAAGGCTTAATCTTCAGTGCGCGTGACACTCCAAATACAACTGTGAATTATGTAGGGCTTTTACTCAGTCATGGCTGACAGATTGATGACATGCTACCCCCATGGATTAAATAAAGTGTTCTGTTTGAAGTTCCATACAGATTCCCGAGTTCAACAGAAAGATTCCCAAGTTTGACAAGATGCACTTGAAGAAGATTGGGATTACAAAGACCAAAACATGAAAATAAAACTCAAGATGATAATAGTAGTCTGAATAATTCAAATAATTCAAATAACAACTTAATTATTTGCTCTAGCTTGCACATTATTTTCATGTAGTTTTCTTTTTGTTTTACAGCAAGTTTATCCAGATGATTGCATCTTCCTGACCCCCGCCCCCCCAGAGGTAATGGAAGGATCCCCCAAAAGATATCTGTTCATGTTTATGTTAAACACCCAAGAGACAGGATCCATCCTGCTTCTTTATGACGTTATTTCCTGCCATGACTCAACTTCCTATAGACGCCAGCTTTGTGGAAAATTCCTCTCTCAATCTAACTTTACATGAAAAACTGCAACTAGCCACCTCACAATCCTATGCAGATGCTATGATGCTAAGCTAGTGCTATCAGACTTAACCTTGAAACTACCAGTCAGTTCCAAGAAAACACAAAGAATCATAAGACGAATAGTTATGTGTTGAATTAGTCATATTAAATGAATTGTTCAAAATAGATAATGTGTTTGTAACACAAAAAGTGTTGATATTCAGCAACAATGTCAATGTAACTCTCGTTTCTCTTATTTTGTCCTATAGTCCTCACATTCCATAAATGATGTTTCTGACAAAAAGAATTGCTGTTTTCTGAGTCAAAATCTATCCATCTAACACTTATCGTTGGCAATTTTTTGACCTTGCAGTAGTATTTTTCTCTAGCTTTTCATATCAGGTGGCTTCATGAAAGACAAAACTGTTCAAGACAGAAGAGGTTTTACTGCACTGACCTTCGTTCCAAGTCACTGGGTGGAGGTGAAACAGAGAAATCTCATTAGAGCATTTTAAAACAACATGTTCATGTGTGTAGTATCCCAAGAAACTGCAAACTTCTCTCACTCACTCTCTCTTTGAACCATGTGATGTCACCTCTATGTCTATCAATTTCTACAACCCTAATAATTTTAATCTCGAGTTAAACAAGTTGACTTTGGCTGAATATTAGTTTCTTGTCATTTTCAACTAACCAATTCGCATATTACCAGGTCTATTCGCCCAACATTTAACAGTAATTACTCAGTAGAAAAAAATATATACAGATTAGATTTTAGCTTGTTTTTAATAGTCAAAAGTTACAGCCAATTGACTTAGAATGCGTGCTTTATATGCCAAATTGATAGTTGAATATAATTATATTTGTGCTCATTTTTGCACAGATAATACCTATTAATCCCTTGCTGTGTATTGAGCGGATACCATAATACTTACTTTGCAGCATCTTTCATGATAAAGGGCCAAACAAAATTTCATCCAGATCAATCCAGTAGTTTCCAATGGATATCATAATACTTAGTTCGTTGCATCTTATCATAACAAAGGTCTATACAAAATTTCAGCGAGTTTCTGAGAAAAAGTGAAACAGAAAGAAACGCAAACAGAATGACAGACAGACTAAGAGAAATATAATAAAGATTACTCATAGAACACAGCTGATAATCAAGCAAATTTCAGATAAGATACTTGTGGCTCTGTAATCCATTATACGGCATAATCACGTTGACACACCGGTTCCCGTCAGATCACCGAAGTTAAGCAACATTGAGCCTGGTCATTGCTAAAATGGGTGACCAATTTGACAATTCCAGGTGCTGTATGTAGGAGGACGTTGACACCTCCCTGCAAAAAGTTGCAAAAACCTAACATCGTCATCTCCCCTAACAGGGATATACATGCGACTGGGGGCCGCTTGTGAATTTCATACTCCCATGAAACTTCCTCCTTCGGAGGAAGCTGGTTAAACCCGAATAGGGTTGGTGCTGACTGCACAACACACCATCCATTGCGCTATTGAAATTTTTGAGTCAGTATGTAACATAACCAAAACTTTGATTTTCAGTTGCAAGAAACAGTGTTTCTTGCCAACTTACGAGTTTTTATGGAGAACTTATAATATGACAATGTTGTTTGCCGGGGAGAGTAATTTGCTGTATTCACCATATGGGGACATCTCTGAAGGACTGTTATATCTTGCCACAGCAACCAGCTCCCCGGGGGAATAAATGCTAAAATACATAAACAAATAACACATCTATTTTTTATATAAAAATAGAATTCTTTTATTTTAACACTAACAAAAATACCCATGCTTAGCACGGGACTTTGCTGTACGCTCGGGTACCCACAAAGTGTTTACCCAAGCGTACAGCAAAGTTCTGACCTTAACCTTTGATCTTGACCTTGAAAAATGGTGTGCACCATCCCTAGGTGGGGGACCATATTCATGCCAGGTTTGATCATGATTGGTTCAGTGATGTGGGCTGTACAAGAGTTGTACACACACACACGTACACGACTGCTACTATTTTATATATATATAGATTTAAGAAAGAACATTTTTAGAATTTGAGAGTTGAGGCACATGACCTGTTGCTTTTGGGGTCCCTATTTTAACTTTTTATGACCGATTTGATCAGAGTTCAAATTTCAACTGTATTACAAATCTTCCCTCATGGTGAAAAACGAGATAGATAGATATGAGGTGCTTTCAATAAGTTTCCAGACTTTTTTTGTATGAGCACTTTTTCTGATAATACATACATGAAACTCTCGTCCCTTTTGAAGTAATATCCTCCTGCTGCAATGCACTTGTTGTATCGTTCCAAATATTTCTGAACTAGTGCATTCGCAAAAATCTTTCACATCTTCAGTTCCTTGCGAATCATTGTACGTACAGTTCCCACACTGACATACTGTGCACTTATTGTCTTTATGGACACACGACGGTTCTTTTCCATGAAATTCTTTATTTGGCCAATCAACTCTGATGTTCTGACTCCCTTATTCCTCCCACACGTCTCATCATCCCCTCACAGACTCCCTGCCTTCTTTGAATTTCTTATGCCACACAAAAACTGATGTTCGATTCATGCAAGATGGTCCAAAAGCAGTCTGAAGCATTCCATATGTTTCTGTGGCATTTGTTCCAAGTTTAAAACAGAATTTTATTGCATATTGTTCTTCTAAAGTGTCCTCACATCCAGATTTCATTTTTGAAATTTATCAGATGTGACAATCAGGCTTTAGTAGGGTTATTCCAATTCCTGCTGTAGCTGTTCATTTGAACCTGAAATCATAAAAATTGGTCAGCCATCTTATAAAATGCGTAGCAATAAGATTTTCAAGAGTTTACAAATTTTAAGAGTTTCAGGAGTCTATCTAAATTTTCAAGAGTCCACAACAATTTCAAATTCCTGTACAAAAATATCTGTAAACTTATTGAAGGCACCTCATAGATAGATAGAGAGAGAGAGAGAGAGAGAGAGAGAGAGAGAGAGAGAGAGAGAGAGAGAGAGATGCATATTAAAATAAAGAGACTGAGATGTTACTATTTCGCAAGCCTTAGGTGGTGAATTCATTGTATTTATTGCCTTTGACCTTTAAACAGTCTTCACCCTTGAGATTATATAAACACCTATCAGCTTCAGGTAAATCTACTCTGACTGATATGTTTGAAGTCGACATGTTTTCAATAAAATGTTTTAAATTATACTCTCCTCCATTCGAGTACAAAGAAAGTCAGGTGTAAAGCCTCCAAATGTAGGAAGCTGAGCCCCTTTCCCCAAATGCCCTTATCACTGCGCCACAATATCAAAAGTCATTGATGACAAGTCATGCTTCTCTTTTGCTGACACTGATTTTCTTGATATAATCAGATACTCAAGAGGAGGCACCATGTGAAGGTTGCCAACATTCCCTATGAAAGTGATACTATAGAACCTACAGGGCTTAGACATGGTACACTGAGACATTAGTCTGTGTTGGTATGCACATCATTTCCCTGTATCAATGTAAAAATATCACGTAAAGAAGGTCGGCGGAAAGATACCTGAATTTTGAGTACGTCCTGGAAAGGACTGAAGCAATTTATGATCTGAAAGCCACCTTTTTTTCGTTCCTATATTTTTTGCATTTTTTTAATTCAAATTTTGTTTAAGGTTAACCCTAACCTCTTAACTCTTTCTGTGCTTAATATTGTCTGTCTTTTTACATTTTGTTTTTTGTTTTTTTGTTTTTGCAGGTTTCAAATCATAAACTGCTCGGCAATTTTCAGAACTGACTCGAGATTCTCTGTCATCGTACTTAAATCCTCTGGATAGCCATTCATTACAATTACCTTTAATTTTTTTTGTTCAGCCAAGAATGTATAACCAAGAGTGTCTGCTCTTTTTGACTTACACTTACAGCTCTGCAGGTGGGACGACATTGACAAGAAAGATATGATCCCTTTTGATTAATGATTATCTTCCTCTCTAATAACATAAAAGCTGCCCTCCCCCTGGCTTTTCCCATGTTAAGAATGAGTTTCTTGTCCACTTGACCAGACTTAATTATCCACTCACACAGGCAGCAGAAACCAGAAGTCAAAAAGAGCAGACAATGTTGACTATAACACTGGTTCAATAGGTTATTTTCTTATCTATTTATTTAGAGGTTCACCACTTATCAAGGCCAAGAGGTCACTCGAGAATAAAGATTAATAGGTAGTTGGTGAAACAATATGATCAGTAATGATGGAACTTGGGTAGGGTTTGATTATTTAAGAGAACGGCTCAACAGGAACTTATTTACATTAGATTTGAAAATGACCATGTTATAGTCAGCTGGGAAGCAGCCCTACGGTAATGTGTTCCACAGATGGACAGTTCTAGGAAAGAAACTCTGCTCATGGAATTCTTGTCTACTTTTAGACACAGATTGAGAGTGAGGGAAGTTGTTGACGGTTGTTATAGTTGGATAGGTATTTGTTGCAAACATTTTACAGGGAGCGACCATAGATTGGAGCTCAGTCAAACACCTACCATCAAAGTAACGATAGAGCAGAGGCAGACTTGCAATGTCACTTCTGTGAGAAAAGGTAAGTAGGGAGGCGAATAAGTTCTCTCCCAGTAAATTTCAAAGACAGTTTTGTGCCCTGTCAAGCCAGGAAAGGATACTCTTAGGAGCTCTATCCCAGATATGGCAGCAGTACTCTATCTTAAGACTTATTTGATCCTTGTACAGGTAGAGGATTGCATCAGGAGTGAGATTTTCTGGAGTAGTAGAATGATCCAATCATTTTTTCCAGTGATTTTGGCAACAGACCTGATGTCAGGAGTGAAGTTCAGTCCCAGAAGTTTGTCAAAGCAGTGTGCTTCCTCAAGACGAGAACTGTTCATTTCAACTGGGGCCAACTAGCGATATGAGTGTTGGTGGTGAAAAGATAAAGCTTTGTTTTGGGTGCATTAAAGGGAACTCATTGTATCACACACTCGAGGTCGGGGGAGAGAGAATCAGAAAGATCCTGGTCTTTGTCGGCGTTTGAAGTGTTGTCATAGATGGTAGTATTCTCTGCATAGATGTCAACAAATGGTTGTAGAATATGATTTATGAGATTGTTGATGAAGAGAGTTGGGCCAAGATGGGTCCATGATGCACGCCTGCATTAATACTGCAAGCTTCAGATTTCTGTCCATCAATGACTACTTTAATAACATATTGGAGAATAAGGATTTGATGGTTGCAATGCCATTTTCATCTATTCTGTAGCTGGAAATCTTGTGAAGTAGACCTTTATGCAAAACCTATCAAATGCCTTAGATATGTTAAGAACTATTGCTGTAAAAATGAAGCTTTAATCCTTCATCAATATGTTTCTTTTTTTTAATTATATTTCTGAATTTTTTGAGACAAGGATTGATTATTTGTATTATTTGGATTCTTTGAATTACCGTTCTCATCTTGAGTGTCATTTTCACAATATTTCAATCAATCTAGCCTCCAACCATCTTCAGGTGTAACGTGTTGAACTCGGGAATCTGTCAAACTCAGAAATTAACGACTTGTGGTATAGTGAATAAAGTACTTGGTAAAATTCAGTTGTAAATTACATTCTTCCGGAGGTTGAAGGTTCAATCCTCAGTGCAGGCGACATTCAAAAATACAACTGGAAATTACTTGGGTCTTCTACCCAGTCATGGCTGATGGAGTGAGAGTATGTGATTAAATAAAGGGTTCTATTTGAAATTACAGACTTCCAAGTTCGGCAGAAAGATTTCCAAGTTTGACAGAAAATTTTTTAAGTTCAACAAGATATACCTGAAGGAAATCGAAGGTTACATCGACTGAAATGTTATGAAAATAACATTCAAGATGAGAACAGTAGTCCGAAGAACCCAAATAATACAAATATTTTTTATAACATTTCAGCTGCATATATTTTGATGGTTCACATTTAGTATATATTATTTATTATATTAATGCATGAGTAAACACAATAGATGCAATGGAATTTCAATTTGAATTGCCGATTCAATAGTGTACATATCATTTACATTGCTCGCATCTGAACTGAAGTTTAGAAAATTCTGAAAACTGAGAACAAACGCATTTATTTAAATAAAGAAAGAAAAAAATAATAATTTGAGACAGAATTGTGTTTTTGTGAACTTGTCTGGTTGAAACTTGGAATGGATTTCATTTCTCAATTTCAGCATCTTTTTTTTGTGTCTTGTTTTTCAGAAAAGTTTTGAGTCATAGATGTGTGAAATGTTCCATAAAAACAGTCATTCTGTAGTTTCCCATGTTTCTTGATTTCCCTTGCTTTGTTGTAAGCTTCCTTTGGACTTGTTTAAAAGAATAAGACTTTTTCAAATTTCAAAATGTTCCCCGTGGGTGTGATTCTCCTAATATAAATTACTTACCTCTGCACATATTTGTGTTCTTGAAAATATTCCAGAATAAATCCTAGTTTGACCCGGGTATAAACAAAGGCTGTGCCTTTGGAAATGTACCAAGAACCACACTTACGATTTATGGCAAATTGTTGTATCCACAATTATGGCACATCAGCCTTTCTCGGGGAGGTTATAAAAACGAAACAAATGTACTTTTAATATTCTGCTCTCGTGCCCATTGGCCATGTCCCCCCGTTTATTGCATCAGGAACAAAAGCTCTCTCTATGCATAGGTACAGAGCCAAGCCTCATTTCTTTCTGAACAAATTGAAGTGCTGAAATTAATGTTTTAACTTGGATAAAAAAATTCCGTCATTCGTACTAACGCGTACAAAAAAATAACTCCAATTGCGTAAAGTAAAGCAATCTTCTCTTGATTTCTCAACTCGTCGTCGTCACAAAATCATGATTACATTCTGATCCTCTTGCAAAAAAAAAAAAAATGTCCTTACATGCAGCCTTTTAATTGCTACAGTACCACGATTTGCATATTTTTCTTCTCTTTTCCTCTTTTCTTGTACTGGACAGATTCCAGGTTCAAATGGCAGTGGTTCCTGTACACATCATTTTGTAGTGTTGTTCAGTTCCGTTACCCCCCCCCCGCCCCCGTGATCTGATGATCATATAGGAAACATCCTGGTGGTGGCTGTCTTTGTCAGGTGCTCCTTCACAATTGTGGCGCCTCTTCAGAACCATAGACTTCCTCAGGAGCATGCGTGTCTTCTACTCCTGCCTGATGACCATCTTCAAAGTCTGTTTCGCCATCGGATATCAGACTTTCCGACATGCTCTTCAAGGATGTTGTGCTTTCGGAATCTTCTGACGAGAGTACACAGGGTATAGACCTTTCACGTGTCGGGGCATCCCATCCACCAAGATGGATTGTGAACTGATTATCTTGGTAACCCGACCGTGGCCAAACGTCGCAGTACACCGATTCTTTGGTGCCTTCACCCAAACATAGTCCCCAATTCGGTATGGACCATGCTCGGGACATGCTACTGGTGACATAGCATTGATTTCTTTCACCCAGACCTCGTACCGGTATATGGCATTGGCTGGTGAGGTCAAAGATGACTCGTCATCTTTTGGAGTCACGTTGTACCAGTAGACCGCCTCTGGTATTGAACAGTGCATTCTAGCCGCGATCTGTTTCACAGTGCGATGGCATCGCTCTTCTATGCCATTCCCGGCTGGGCATATGCACAGCAAAATCTCAAGGTCACCCATTTATCTAAAAACATCTTGAATTCTTTGCTGCGGAAAGCTGTGTCATTGTCTGCCAGTAGTTCGTGAGGTGAACCACATTAAAAAAGACTACTTCCAGCTGGCGAATTATAGTTGCCAAGTCCTGCCATGCTAATTGCCTCCACACTGAAAACCACTACGGCCCACAATCAGTGATAGGAAATGGTAAACACCGTAGTGTGTAATGTCCATTCCCAACCGTTGCCAATCACTGCTCACCTCCAGCTTTCCTTTCTTCCAGTGAACTGGCGCTGGATCTATAGATTGGCATTCAACGCACGTTTGTATTGCCAATCTAACTGCTGCTTTTGTTGTTGCAGGGCAAACTCTCCGGGCGAAATATGTGGTGCGTCACATTCCTGATGTCTACTGTCCTCTAGAAGCGGGCACAACGTCTTCATCAACAAAGATATCATCGATGTAAGTCAACGTTGCATCGTCCACAGCTTCCTCCTGTGATAGCACCCTGCTAATGATAGCCTTCATTATGACAGTATCTTTCTCCATCGACCTCTACCATCTGGTATGGCCACAGTGTCTCGTGGACTCGTACTTGGAGGTATGCTCTCCGGAGGTCAAGTAGTAATGTTTGGCCCTTTTTGGCATCACTCGCACATCTTGGCAGATTTGCCGTGAATCCATCTCTATGATTGTTCAGTTTGTGGTCGTCCATTACTGATGGTACTTTTATTTCGCTGCATCGCGGCCATCAATGAAATTAATCCTTTGGGAGGCCCGAGTCTATCTTCTAGATATGGCACAAGCCAACCCTTGTCCATCCATGCCTGGAGTTCTTGATCATACTCTGGTCGAATCTCTGCAGCCACTCAATATTCTGGCACTCCATTATGCAGTCCTTCAAGTGGGCGGTTATCTGCCCATTTCCATGCCGCTATCCATGTTGACTCCTGATGGTCAAATGTAGCAGTAAAGCCCAGTTCACTGATGGAGATAGCTGCACACATGGAAAATTTTCCGATGCCGATCTGGACTGCACCTGTAGCTGCAACAGTGATGTCCCCCAATGCTTATATTGCATCTATCCCTAACAACAGATCAAATCCCAGTGCATCGATCCTAACATAGTCACCATCTTTTGGAGTTTTGCAACCAACCTTAACTTTTTTAGCTTCACCATGTCACTGCTTAGTCGGATTTTCACTATGATAATGGCCGGAATAGCTTGAAGTGTTGAAATTAATGTTTTAACTTGGAGAAAAAAATCCATCGTTCATACTAACGCGTACAAAAAAATAACTCCAATTGCGTAAAGCAATCTTCTCTTGATTCCTCAATTCGTCGTCGTCACAAAATCACGATTACATTCCGACCCTCTTGCAAAAAAAATTGTCCTTACATACAGCCTTTTAATTGCTACAATACCACAGTTTGCATATTTTTCTTCTCTTTTCCTCTCTTTTTTTACTGGATGGATTCCGGGTTCAACTGGCGGTGGTTCCTGTACACATCATTTTGTAACCTCAGTAGTGTTGTTCAGTTCCCTTACACAAATGGGTTTTATTCAGTCACTATGATTTTTCACGGTCGAAGTTACATCATTGTTTCTTATCTTTAGAAGGTGGGTGGGGTCTCTATTTTGCTATAGTTTTAGCTGTCATTTATTTCTATCTCGTCACCTCCATGAGAAGTCTGCCGATCCATATTCTCAGGGAATCAGAGACAGATTTTTTTTCTGATCTGCTCTCTCTGACTTCCTGAAACAGACCCTCCATAACTCATATCAATCTTCCTCCAAAGTCGCGTTCTACAAATCGTTCTGTGACGTGCCGATCCACATCATACCATGTCAACGATTGCTCTGCCTATTTGATCCGACTCTCTAATTTTGTTATGACACTTTTTTTTATAAACAAACAACCTGCCTGTGCTAATAACTTATAATCTAAAAACAATGAGCTCCAATTTCTAATTCTGTATATTGCATTGGCCACAATTGTCTATGGTCAGCCTATTATATGACAGAATGAGAAAAATTGTCTTATTGTTAAGATTGATGCCTATATATCATTACTAAATAACAAAAATCGTTGCATGAAAGGAAAAACAAAATCTTTTTTTATAACAACAATGAAACGGTTTATCCAATTACCTTCACCGTGTAATATAAGTGGAAGAAAGTTGAACGGTGTCAGAGTGAGGAAACGAAGAGTTAGAAAGTTCTTTGCTATGCCGAAAGTCTGCCAGCAGTTACCTTCAGACAAAGATAGTCAATGCTTGAGTTTTCAGAGGAAAAATTAAATCAATGTGCCCTGCAAATTGATTGGTTAGTATGTAATCAAATCACCTAGCAGGAACACTTCTTTGTAAGAGAAAATAAGTCTTTATGACGGCTACACATGAATGATTACTGAATTACTTTCCATCAGTATGTGTATATACTGTCATTTGTTATTGTGTATGGAAAGAGTATATGATTGTACCATGTTTCTGACGTTTGTTTGTTTGTTTGTTGAGCACCATTCATGGTGATGATTTTTGTTGGCAGCTGTTTCCCTGATATCTTTCTATTAAGTTTTTTTTTGAGAATCAGAGAAGGATATCGGATACTTACAATTTTATAGCAATGATTATGTTATGTTATTTGTAAAATGTGTTTATTTCGTTTTACATCTTGAAAATGCCGATGTTTTGGGCAACATTGCTGTGACTAGTCATGTAGAATTATTGATGAAATCTGTGTGTGAAGAAAACTGATTTTTATTTATTTATTTGTAGGCTGTTATCTTCATCTTCATAGTTGCTGTTTCATGACGTTTCAGCCAATTATTCGTCATGTGGTTAATCGCGACGGGATAGGAATGCTGAGTCTCTTAACTCTATCTCCAGTAATTACTGCCTTGCATAGTTGTTGTCATCTCACCACGTTTTGGGGCCAACTAATCCTCTGGCTAGCTTTGGGTAGGATTGAAACCGTTTTCTTTAGACAATGCTCACCTGAAACCATAAAGATTCACCACTACGCCACAGGCCCTGAAGGGCATTTATTTATTTATTTGCGGACTGTTATTCTCATCTTTATAGTTGTTGTTTCACGAGCTAATTATTTTTAGATTAGAAGTTATTAGCACAGGCAGGTTGTTTGTTTATAAAAGCAACAACTATGAAGATGAGAGATTTCTTGGCCTTCGGGCTAAGATCAAAGTAATTGTGGTGAATGAGAACTTTAGCTAGAATCGAGCATAGACTAGCAAAGGTACAGTGACGAGAATGACCATGGACACCTTCTCCCCCATTTTTGAGTTATCTTATGCCTAATTTTTGTTTATTTTCTGTTTTGGTTGTAAACTTTCAGAGTGAATATATATATATATATATATATATATATATATATATATATATATATATATATATATAGGTATATAGTATGTATATATATATATATATATATATATATATATATATATATATATATATATATATATATATCCTGGCTTGAGGCACACTGATGAGCTGTGATACAGCGAAACAGTACTGTATGTGGATGACTATATATATATATATATATATATATATATATATATATATATATATATATATAAAGTGTAGTATCTGTTCTGATACTACACTTTAATTTTCTGTTCTCAGTTAGTGGAGGAGAAATCCTTCACGACCGAGACAATTTTTAATTTTGTTCCTTTTTTTTTTTTTTTGTTCCACATTAAAAACTAACTTTGGTGTCTAACTCTGCCCTCGTGGGAAGGCAAGTAAACAGGAACTATGAAGATACGGATAACAGTCCGCAAATAAATGCATATACAAATTACCCATCTCAAAGGATTCCAATAATAAAAATAAAACTGATTTTGTTGAGTAGGCTTTATAGTATTTTCTAAATTTGCACTGGCTTATTACTTTTACGTGGACTTTTTGCTTTTTGAGGTTTGAAAGGATTTTCTTTGGTTGAAAATATTTCAAGTTCGCACGTTCCTGTGAAAACTTCCTTACTTTGGTGAGTAAGGAGGAAAACAAATTTCAGTGAAGAAAGAGTGTAGCGATTAGAGCCATTTGCTTTTTGGCGTTCATAGAAATCTCTTTGCGATTCAATCGCCACAATTTAGCCATCAGTTTCATCTGAAATGGACTGCCAGTTTGATAGCTTCTTGACTTTGCCAAAGTTTTAGTTTTAATTTTATGTACCGTTGTAGTTCCTGTAGTTGGATTATTTTTGTTGTTTTTCTTGTATGTTTGTTATTATTGATTAAAAAACAAACGTGTTATGCAATTATCATGTCACTGTGTTGTTTAACTCCGGCAGCCGGTATATTAAGCAGCTGAACGGACGGACGAATGGACACACACACACACACACACACACACACACACACACACACATTGGTAGATAGATAGTAGTAATATTTTTTTTTATTTTAAATAATTATTTAATATGATAGGGAAAAAAGCAGTTGTGATAATCGCAAAAAAAAAAAAAAAAAATTAAAAAATGCATACATACAATGTGTACATGCATGTATGTATGCATTCTCGATTTCTTGCACACACCCACACACACATTATAGGGAGAAGAAAAATCGAATCCTTAGCTAGCATGTGACCAAAATCAAATGGGCCCCTTTTTTTCTTTCCCATTATTCAGAGAAATCTATTTAATTTTAAAATAATGCATGGATTTTAATTTAATCACACAAAGAAAGATATTTAAAAACATTGAAAGTGAAACTTGATGAACCGAGGCGAGGCGAACAACCGTCTATTTATATTGATATTTTTATTGCTTTCAATTTAAATTTACACACACACACACACACACACACACACACACACACACACACACACACACAATTACTCCCAGAAATTAGCCTAATATTGGACACATTTAAAATAAATATTTAAAAAATTCTACGGCTGATGAAGTTTTTATTTGCTGCTATTGTTGATGTTGCGCTGTTGCGATGATGATGTTCGAGTTTCTAATAACAATGATGGTGATTACAACTGCAACTGCAATGATGCGACCAACTAAGCAGTTGTTTTGTTTGAAGTAGTATTCACTATAGAAATAGTAGTAGTAATAGTAGTAGTAATAGTAGTAGTAGTTGTTGTTGTTGTTGTTGTTGTTTATGACAGTAAGAGAAGAAGCTGATGAGTTGGTAGTAAGAACCAAAGAACCACACCAAAAAAAGTAAAAATAAAAAAAAAAAGAAAAAGATGAAGCAGCAGTTACAGAAAAGTGTGATGTGTCATCATCATAGACATAATAAATAAGGTTGTCCCCTCCCCTACCGCCACGATAGAAATCCAGCTTTTTCTGTGTCCCTCAGCAGTTGGAATTGTAGAGGCCTGGTTTATACAAGCAGGGCTCGAAACAAGGAAAGGGAGGGGGAAAAGAGGACATATTGGAAAAGAAGCTAGAGAATTTTGGGGGAGAGAGAGAGAGAGAGAGAGAGAGAGAGAGAGAGAGAGAGAGAGAGAGAGAGAGAGAGAGATAGATAGAGAGAGAGAGAGAGAGAGAGAGAGAGAGAGCTTTTGACAAGGAATACAAATGCAATGTTGTAGTTTTTCAGACAGAAAAAGAAATCGGAGAGAGAGAGAGAGAGAGAGAGAGAGAGAGAGAGAGAGAGAGAGAGAGAGAGGGAAAGCGATATGTCAGCTTTGCCAGGATGAAAAATCCAGGCTTGACTTCTTGGAATTATCATGATTATATTCTTAAAGTATAGCAATTTTTGTCTGACTTTCGAGCATCACTGACAATAATACTGATGATGCTGATGATGTCGAAAACAAAATTAATGTTTATATATTTTTTTACCGATTTAATTAATTGCGACAAATGTAAATAGTCTCTTCTGATTAGTTTATTCGGGTTATAATAGTGTTTTTTGTTTTTTTTCAAGAAGGAAAACAGAAATCATATATTTATTTCAAACAAGCCAAAGAAAATATTCATATGTACATATATTGGAATTTAGCAGATTTTAGAATTGGATTAAGCATATATTTTACATTAATTTGTAGAAAATAAGAAAGAGAGAGAAGAAGAAGAAAAAGAAAAAGAATGGAGATTCTTTGAAAAAATAAGAATTTTTCTACTGACGATTTTTTAGAGTCTTGAATGGGTTTAATATAATAATACTCAAACTCATAAAAATTGGAAAATAATAATCACACTACTACGAATTGCTACAGCTACTACTAATAATAATCAGAAAATTAATTCAAGAGTGAGAGAGATAGAGTGATAGAGAAAGAGAGAGGCAGGCTGGTGCCCAAAATGGTGAAGTCGTCAGGCGAAGTCATCGGGAGAAGAAGCCACGGATTTTCTCGCGAGATTTAGGCGTGGTGTGATGGGGAACAACAAAATGGCGACCACTAATATCTATGTAATAGACTGAAGGAAGAGGAACATTTTTTTTTTTTTATTTCTAACTGCAGTATCTTAGTAGCCATGGAGGACACCGATGTGGATATGGGAAGCGTTCCCGAGGATGTTAAGGAGAAGCTGGCCGAATTGGCCCTCGAACTGTCCGAAGGTAGGCCAAATATCTTTACCGTTTTTCATGACTGGCACACGCCAAACATTTGACGGCCATAAAGTTGGGGTTCTCTTTTTATCAGAGAAAGGATTACAGATCGATCCCCCAGTTTTTGGCCACATCAGTTTTTTTTTTCTCCACAGAAACGTGTGTATGTATGTTGTCTGTATCGTCATAACACGGAGGAAGATTTTTATATAAAAAAATAAATAAAAAATAAAATGACTCGTCTAATGATCTATATTATATAAGGAATATAGAATATAGACTATTAAAATACTTTTCTTTTGTCTTAATTTTTTTTAATTCAATGATTATAATTGTGACATTGGACTTTTAATTTCCTATATTACTGAATTATGTGATGATTGACATGATTATATTGATAATTCATGTATAATAATAATAATAATAATAATAATAATAATGATAACGAATATCAGTACACATATTCAATATATAATCATTAATGATACTAATATAGAATGTCAGATATCCAATATATAATAGTGTAATAATAAATTTTATAACGATGCAGAAATTCAATATATAATAATGATTTAATTCAATAATAAGTACATCAAGTATCCAATATATACTCCTTATTTAATAATACTTATTTGGTATCAATAGCTAGTCAATATGAAATATAATTATTTAATTACATCTTTATTTATATTATAGATTTTTTCTCGAAAACGCACTTTCCTATTACCAAAGCTGTCATCTCCTTTTATGTTTCACGTTATTAAAAATATGTAAAGTTTTTTTTTTTTTAATTTTTATTTAAAAAAAAGAGACCCAAAAAACTATAATTTACTTCTATAAATTAAAAAATCTTCCATTTCATGATTTCAAAATTGGGCGTCCACTTTTTGTAGACGATTTTTTAAAAAAGCAATGATTTATTTAACTAGACTGTAAAGATGTATTATTTTTTTTATAATAATAATAATAATAATAATAATAATAATAATAATAATAATAAGCCCATTTTTGATCATGTTAGATTTGTTTAAACGTAAATGATTAATTATTAATCATTAATAAAATGTATTGTGATTAAAACTCACTTTTTATGAACCATGTTCATTGAACACACACACACACACACACACACACATATATATATATATATATATATATATATATATATATATATATATATATATATATACCACCTTAACATTAAAGAAATAGAACAACTTAAATGTTTTAATGTAAACATTTTCCTATTTAATTTCAAGTTTAGCAGTTCTCACGCGAGACAAAATATTAAACTAATTTTCCTTTTAAATAAAAATAAATTCATCTATCTTTGACAGCGCATGTGTTTGCTGGTTTTTATTTTTAAAAGACTAGATAGATTTTGATTGATTTAAAAGAAAATGTGATTAAAAAAACAAGTTTTTACTTTTTATATTAAATAGTAATAATAATAATGATAATAATAATAAGTGTTTAAATTTTTTTTTCTCTCTCCCAGAAGACTCATCTTATGATAGTTGTATTGTCGACTATTGTAGGGTGTCCACAGGACAAATACTACTACTACTACTACTACTACTACTATTAACATAATTTGTATTAAAGAAACAATTGCTATATTATCTTAAATAAGTATAATTTATTGTCCAATACTTTGCATCAAATGAGTCAATACAAAAAAATCGGTAGATAATTAAACATTGGACATTATTATTTGCTCAAAGTGTGTCTGCAATGCAACCTAGTAGTAACTCACTTCAACCAATGTCCATTGCATCCATTTAGGAATGAAAATCTAATTTCTTTCTCCAAGACTATTCTTCATCCTTTGAGCATCCTTGTTTTTTAATCAATAATATCAAGTCTACTAAAAGAAAAATCTTGCAGCTAATTTAAATCTAATTAGGCAAATGTTCTAGTGTATAATTCGATGAGAAAATAAAAATCTAATTGTGATAACATTTAGTTTTTGAAATCTTGTCAAGATATCAGCAGTAAGTCATAAGAGTGACAATAATTATGAAATTTCACCATAATACGCTAGTATTATTTAAATTAATGTTGAAGATATTTATTTAAAAAAAAAAAAAAAAAAACTGCACACTTTTCACATGCACTAAAAATATTTGAGTATACAATATTGTTTGGTGGCTGCTATCGAATTTGCTTATGAGTTTATGTCCCAATAGTTCTCAATACTAAAATTATGAGTATTGAATTAGTGGCTCTGAGGAGGTCGCATAGACCGAAAACCTCGATGTTACCCCAAGCAACATATTTTCTGGTTTCATGTTAGTAGAAATAATTGGAATGCTGAATTATTTGTGCAAGGGCATATACATATTATATGTAATATATATGTATTTCAGTCGACATCGACATTATACATTAGTTTGATCTTCCAGCGATACATTCGGTTTCACGGAAACACTGGACTTG
>NW_027633843.1:0-2500 GCF_053919585.1 Euprymna scolopes
ACTCTAACCGTTACGCTAACATGTCATATTGGCAAAATCGCAGTAAAAAATATTTATATACAAAAAAAAAGTTATGCAAAATAAAAATAAAAAAAGCGTTAGTCACTTATGTACTTACTCTCCTGTTTGTGAACCCACATATTTTGTTGCAACTTTTTTTCTACTGAACCAATTTTCAAAATTTTTTTTTTCAAAATGTAGCTAATGAGGTGTTCTATCCAACTATATAACCTGTTTGAAATTTGGTTGCGAACGGAATTAGTGGTGGGGGTTTGAATGTGTCTCGATTCATTCAATTTCGGACTTAAGCATATATTCAACCACTACCGTGGTTGAATGATACTAAAGGCTGAAATGATCAACGTTTGTTTCTCAATTTTTTTTATTTTGCTATATATTTTACTTGCACAAAATTCATAAAATATTTGTCAACTTTGAAATTGAATTTTTTGAAAAAACCTTCCATATGTTATAATTAAAATTGAACCAACCAACTATGAACTCTTGTATCATGCTGACAAGTGAAATAAAGGTCATAATTTGTTAAATCGAATTAAATAATCTTTTCGTATTTGCTAATCATATATCTCTTTAATTTTCAAAGCACACTACTATTACTACTACTACTTTTCTTTAACTTCTGTTTTTATATTGTCTTTTCTGATGTTTACCGATATTGCTCAAGATAGAATGAGCAGCCCATGACATTTTTCATTCTACCCATAACGCCATATTTTTTTATTTTTTTATTATTATTCTTTAGGCTTTAAGACCTTAAATTTTATAAGTAGATTTCTAGGATGTTATTTACTTCAAATCCCACAGCATAAAAATGTGGTGCAAGGTCGGGAAAGTGGGATTTGAAAAGCAAGCATCCTAGAGGAAGAGCATTTTTGCCTACAAAAAATGCCTGGGCTGTCCCGTCTGCATTCTTGGATAGGGGCACCAGGCGATTAACAAACTAGCCCCTTTCTCAAAGGGCAAAAAGGTAAAGCCTGTGGGCTGCTCGTCTATACTCACCTTTTTATTGGATAGGAAGGATGTGCAAATAAAATAAGATTGAAATAAATTTCAGTAAATTTATTGTTAATCTGCTCGTGGCACGGCTGGCATTTCCCGAGAATGAATTAGAACCTTGTATATTTGTGCTCCAATCATGGTCGTCTTTATTTGCACATTTTTATTATTTGTAAGTTTTATTTCTATAGTATTCAAATTATAAATAATATAAAATGAAGTAAAACACGTTTCCTTTTTGCTATGAATGACAAGTATTAATGCAGACTCCACGATAATGTTATATCTTCTTTGACGAAAGTGAAATATACTTATGCAGCAAGCAACTTGGATATTATAGTTATCTGACAAGAACCAGTTTTTTGTGATCTAGTCATCATGCTCAGGGTCCTGGATATGACCTTAAACTATATCCAGTGGTGAGGTCCCAGCTTGCGGGCTTTGGGGAGTGTGGAGCCACCCTTTAATTGCCATTGCTCCCAGGTCCACTCTGACCCAGAGTGGTAGTACCTGTTAGGGTCCCAACTATGGGTTGAATAGAAACTGACTTGAAAAAAACCCTGAATATATTATACAGGGTGTTTCAAAAGTCTTGGGAACATAAAGATTTTTAATAACTCAAAAACTATTAGGAGTTAAAAAATGAAATTGGTACCGTTGGAAAGGTTAAAGTTTCAAGTTGTGTGGAATCTTCAAACTTGCTCAATATGAGCACCATTCGTCACATGGCAGACATCTAGTTGATAGTCCATTTCCTGCCAAACGCGTTCCAGCATCTTGACGTCAATGGTTCCCACAACTGCCGTTATTCGAGCCTTTAGTTCGTCAATATCTCTTGGAAGGGGCGGCACATAGACTTCTTGCTTGACAAACCCCAAAGGAAAAAGTCACACTCAGTACCCCATATGCGAGTGCTATGCTTGTTAACTTTGCCATTCAGATAGAAGGTCGCCTCATCGCTAAAAACAAGCCGGTCATCAAAGCCGTTATCTTCCAACTTCTCTTGCATTGCAATGCAAAAGTCACGGCGAAGTGGCTTATCAGTGTCCTTCAACTTTTGGACCAACTTGAGCTTGTAAGGTACCATTTGCAGTCGTTTCCTTAAGACACGCCAGACAGTTGCTGGAGCAAGCTGAAGTTCCCTGCTGGCTCTTCTCACTGATTTACGGGGGCTCTGCTGAAAGGCTTCCGGACTTGCTCAACTGCATCTTCTGAAGTTGAAGGGCGACCTGTTCGCTTACTTGGGCACAAACACCCATCTTTCACAAATTTAGCATGCCATCTGACAATGGGTTTCCTTTCAGGGACTTCTTTTTTAAATTTCCTGCGAAATGCACGCTGAACACATGTCCACGATTCAGTCTTTGCAAATTGGAGGACGCAAAACGCCTTGTCTTGTTTAGAGAACGCCATTACTGCACATGGAAAGATAAGACGAAAATCATTAGTATGACCAAAAACTTGATTAAGCAAGCTTTAAAAT
>NW_027633843.1:7500-28965 GCF_053919585.1 Euprymna scolopes
ATAAGTGACTTATTCAGTTAATTATCAATTATGACTAATTAAAACAATTTTTCTTTTTGTTTTTCGTTTTTTTGGAGGGGGGGTAAATTTTTTTTTTTTTTTTTTTAACATAACTCAATTCCAATACTAAAGTATGTTAGCATGTATTTTGTTATTAAAGTATATAGGAAAACTGGAAAAGGCTTTAGGGCGGCCATTCTCTATCTTTCCGCTATCATCGGTTTTATGTATTCCTCCATTTACCCCCTACTCCCATACAAAGATGAGATAGCCATCATAAAATGACTGCAAAACAAGGTCAAAAAGAACCTTTTTATTGTTTAGGACTTTGGATTTTATTTAAATAGTATTTTTTTTTTTTTTTTTTTTTTTTTTTTTTTACAAGGTAGTCACTACTTATCAAGGCCCGGAAGCCACTCGGGGATAAGGGTTATTGTGTGTACAGTACGTTAGTGTTGGAGATTTGAAGTGTCTTAAGGGGGCGGTTCATCAGGAACCTGTTTACATTGGACTTGAAGACATCCAGGTTCCACAGGCATGCACTTCTAAGAAAGAAGCTCTGTTCATGGAATACACGTCTTGATTTTGTCACAAATAAGGAGTGGGGAAAATTTTTGACAGTGGTTTCAGCTAGGCGGGTGTTTATCGTGAAAGCTTATCAAAAAAATAAAGAAAATCAAACTTTTTCTAAAATAGAAAATTATGAAGTTTATTTGTATTGCAACAAAAAAATAAACAGAAACACCTGAAGCATCATCAGTAGAAACAATACTGATTCATTGAGTCCATCAGTTTGTCAGAAACAACTTCTCACAGTAACAATGTTACTTCCATATCATCAGAGACTTTCAGGCGGTTTCTAACTTTGTCTTTCAAGTTTCTAAACTTAAGAACCCTGGTTCACACGAGTATTTTTGAATTATCAGGTACTTATTTACCCTCTCCTCCCACTGATTATAGAATTTAGGATGAGATGAGATGTACTTATATATATATATATATATATATATATTAGCAGGGCACGCGATTGTAAAATACGTTTACATATATCTTAATACAGATTTAACATTCATTAGCATTTCAGCCCGGCGTTGCCCGGGTGGTTGGAGGTGTATGTTGAGGGGGGGGAAGCAATTTTTTTAACTTTGACCCCTTAACACTTATTTTGGGCTCAAATCAAGTTAAGTTAAATCCATGTCCAAGGTACCTATGTCTAAAATTTCAAGTGTTTAGACCCAAAATTGGCGGAGTTTGGTAGAGTTTTCAAAGGTCAAATCATTGAACTTTGACCCTTTAACGGCCAAATTTCTGGCTGAAAACTGATTACAAAGATTTTCCCAAATCTCAGTACCCTGTATATCAAATTTTGAGTCTGTAGACTGAAAATTGACAGTTATTGCATAGGAAATGCACACACACACGTTCACTTTCTAATATATAATAGATTAGAAGAGTCGATACTTTATTCATTACTAGCGGGGGTTCCCGGCGTTGCCCGGGTTTTTAGAGGCGTGTGTGGTTGGGGGGGGGGATAAAATGAAAATAAAGCGAAGTAATAACTCTGGTTAAATATTATAAAAACAATGTTAAAACTATTTTAAAAAAATCGTGAAAAAAAAACAAAACAAAAACAATTAAAATGAACGTGATGGAATACGAGCGGTTGCCGGGTGTTTGACAAATTCCAAAAAAGTTTGAGGGGGGGAATCATTGAGGCCAAAGCGCAAAAAAAAAAAAAAAAAAAAAAAAAAAAAAGTGATGAATTAACTAAAAAGTGAATTAGGTCAAATATTAATTCTGCAGTGAACTTTGGTTTAGTTGCAGTAGTCCCACATTTCAGTAGTCCCGCATCACACTCTAATTCTAAATGAATTTATTTTAAATTTAATTTAAGTGTAATGCAAGTGAATTCATGATATCATTGCGTTGTAAGAATAAATAGTAAAGAATGAATTCCTTGTGTAAAAATAAATGTTTAGTTGAAAGCACTAACAAAGGTCATATTTAGATTTCACGGTTAGTCGTTAAAACCGGAAGTAAAAACCGGTTAGTCCCGCAGATTGCGTCTTCTGCTAACTAAAAAAAAGCAAAAAGAAAATAATAATAATCGCGTTTTCTTTTTATTTGTTTAAATTTTCATTTTATTATGGGAAAAACAAAGTATAAATCAGGGAAAAAATTTAAAAAAAAAAAAAAAAAAAAAAATTGCATAAATAACCTTGTCAGATTCCAAACCGGTGTTTCCTCGTACTTTTCCTTGTGAAAGCATCCACTGCCGTGTAAATGTGGAGCGGGGAAAGAGGAATCTAATAGAGAGAAAAGATGTTGCAACTTCCATTAAATCTAACCGATTTTGGCAGTGGACTCTCACCGGGAAAAACTATAGGAATGTACCATTGTCGAGGAACTGTAGAGGTAATAGGCCTATAGCACACCTCAGATAATGTGCTACAGTTTGTATGCATTACATGTGCATGTAATGTCATGATATTTAATCCTATTAAGGTCAAAGTCGGAGGGGAAAAATGAGTTCATTTTATTTATATAGATAGATAGAAAGTAGATAGAAGAAAAAATGAGTTCATTTTATTTATATAGAAGATAGATAGAAAGAAAGATAGAAGAAATAGAAAAAATGAGTTCATTTTATTTATATAGAAGATAAAAGATTATATTGTAATCAACATATTGTAGTGATTCCAAAAGTTAAAAAATTAATGACTTTGGTGCCATCAGCTAGAATCGAAACCCAAACATATAGCTCTCCAGTTCATTACCATCTGTACAATGTCCTTATGCATATAAAAACTTTAAAAATAACCTTGTAAAAGGTATGAATGTATATTTGCACATGCATAGAAGTTTCTTTTCTTTTTTTTTTCTCAATTTTGACCAGCAGCTATTTTTGTGGGATAAAAACAAAATCAAATTTGCTCCACATGTCAAAATCTTTTATAACAAGTTTCAAATGTGTAGACCAAAAATTGACAGTTTGGTAGAGACCGTTCCTCACACAGACAGACCAGGTCACTTATATATGTGTGTTTGTGGAAATGTTTTTTCAATCATAATTCGCCTTTTATTTATAACTATCCTTTAATTCATGAAGCTCAATATAATTACAGAATATATAACAAATAAATGACAGTCTGTATTCCAACTTTCAAGATGTTTTGAATTGATAGGTTCTTTTTCTTCTGAGTTAACGGCAGAATATATTCATTAATTGATGTAATAAATGATTTTGCGCTACGAAACGGGTACTGTCAAGAATTGTGCACGTCAATGTACTTAAAGGAATAAATTGTAAGATGGTCAACATCTTGAAATTTAGAATATAAACTTTTTCATTTATTTGTTATATATATATATATATATATAATCAATAGCAGGGAGACCCAACATTGCTTGGGATTGAATGATAATCAACGAATGTTTTCATACTCCCATATTTTTGTCATCAAAATTGGTGTAATCGTCCATTCTCCAATAAAATCGATTGATTGCCTGCTCTAGTTGGGGACTCATCACAGTGCACCAGAATGCCTCCCCACAGTGACTTAGTCCACAATACCTTATATTCTACATTGCACTGTAGAGAACCTACTGTTGATTTTATGAAAATATTTATATATATAAAGGCTTGAATTAAAGTTTAAAATGTAATAGTTAAGTATCATGGTTTAATTGTGCTCTAAACAGGAATATTCATTTTGAATGTGCCCCTGATATATTAAAGAACCTACTGTTGATTTTATATGCTGAGCTTTTCTACTTCTGTGGTAATAAAACTTCTCAAATGCACTTGTAATGTTAGGCTGTATAAAGTGTTTACTTTAGTCAAAACCGCCTGTTCCTTATTCATTGGAAACTTTTTCAATTATCAATACTTATCGAAGACATTCCGATACAAAATCTAAGAACACTACCCGATACATAAAGTACATTTCTGTAAAATTCCATAAAAATCGGCCTGGAGGTTTTGGAGTTCATAGGGAACAAACTTGCACACGTACAAAGTTCTTTTTATTTAACAGTAGAAATAGATAAAGTATTAAAAAAAAAAAGATGGAAACTGCAAAACTCATAAGATGATAGCTACCCTTTTCTAAACTGACTGTTTGCATAGACATCTTTATAATCGTTTTCGTCTAACATTCTTGACTTTTTTTTTTTTTTCCTCCCTGGGTTATTTGGTAGTTCCATTTGTCTACTTACTTTATCTTTGCTGATATAAATAGGATACTGTGAAGATGGAATTCTATAAAATGCCAGGAAGGTGATGCCAAAAAAACAAAAAAACAAAAAAAAAAACAAACGGTAAATGATGTCAAACAGTTATTAACAAAAAAAAAAAAAATTTTTTTTTTGCTCATAAACCAAATAAGCAATTTGCCGCTTCTAACTAGCAGGTCTACTTAGTGTTGCCCGGATAAAAATTGTTTAATATTTCTATTAAAACTTTTACTCGATCTTTTTCTCTTCTCCCATTCTGTTTTCCATCTTCCGCCCAGCCCATTACTCTCTACTTAGCCAAACACCGGATTCCTTGAGGAATAATTTGGGGTCTTTCTAAATTAGGATATAACACTGAAAAATTCTTCTGACAAAACCAGACCCAGTTGAACTGCAGAGAATGAATAATTTTTTCTAGATTTTATTCATCCAACGCTCATCAAGAATATACGACTTTTTTTGTTTTGTAGTTTTTTGTATTTTTTTAATTTTCGCTGGACATATAAATACACAACCAACTGCCCTTTATATAATAGACTAGCGGAGGGGGGGGTACCCAGCTTTGCCCGGGTGTTTGGAGGTGTGTGAGGGGGGGGGGTAAATCAAAACAGGATGGAAAATAAAGAATAAGCAAACATAATAACCGTTTAAATATTATTAAAAAAACACAGCAAACGTGATGAAAAAAAAAAAAAAAAATGGCATAGATAACCCTGTTTCAAAATTAAAATTTTAAAAATCGAAAAAAATATATCTGATACGACGGCTTGAATCTTAAGATAACGATGCTGCTACTATGTCGACTGGTTGCGTGAGCGAAATTAGGTTTTTTGGGGTTTTTTTTGTCTTTTTTAAAAATATATTTAAACTAATTCAAGAAAGAATTGTGCATGCGTATATAGTTCAATTGTCATGAAGGAACGATTTTTTGCTACCCCTCTTGGTAGAAAAGTGCCCAGTTAAGGGTGAAAGAATTAATGTTTTTAGCCAATGTTTCGATATTTGTTGACCGAAGGGTCGAGCTTCCAAATGATACCAATCTTGTAAAACTCTGTTGCCTCTGTCGAAAGTTTTAGGCAGGCATACATACTTACATACATTTAAACAGACAGGTGAGATTTATACTATAGATAACGCTCTCATGACTCTGCTACTCCAACCTCATTCTTTCAACTTTCAGGCATGACTTGCAAAATGTCCTCCGAGTACCTTTGCCACACATTTGTCAATTGCACAATTTTCACCGACTGTGACTCCCCAACAGTGATTGTGTGGACCTGCACGTGTGTATTCACTCACTGCACCACGTGTACACTTGCCTGCTGTGATCATCTTTCATGTTGTGTTGGGTCAGTCGCTCATTGACTCATCTGGTTAGTGCTGCAATGAGAGATGTCCTCAGCCCAAGCAAAACCAGAAGTCCAACTTAACATGGCAAGGAAGAAGAAAAGGAAAAAAGAAACAAAACACACTGAAGATGGAGTATGTCTCTGAAATAAATTTGTGATAAATTTCAAACAAGTAAAATATTTGTTTATTTTCCTAATATTACGTTGTGATTTGGCTTTCAAGCACACTTGATGCATATTTTATTTTATTCAAATTAAAATGTTTTTATATGAACTCTCATCCTTGACGAAATAGATGTTAATTATTATGTATATTTTAGTTTACAACTGGTACTCGTCTACTTAGGTGAATGACAGACTTGCAGCACTGAATCTTTATTGGTAGGACTTGTTTCGATCTAGTCAAGAAAAATTTCTTGGCTGAGGTCATAAAGGAGACCCAACGACCCAAAGAGGCTTCATGGCTGGACTGCCTCTAAGCTTTCCTAAAAATCGACCGATCGCTCTCAATGTTCTACTTGCACTCTTCCAGGGTGGAGGGTTGGCTAGAACTGCCTCTCTTCTTCTTCTTCTTCTTCTATTCTTGATTCGTCCTGACCCTTTGTTAGTGGTCATTGTTCAGCTGACCAGAGGAGACATTCACTAAAGATTAGCTCAATCTGATTTCTGAATATTGTTTCTCTCACAAAGCCGATCTCGGTGGAATTCTTTTCATTCACTGATTTATTTTCCAAACAACTAAGACTAGACCGCCCGTTACCCATTCGGTCAGTATTTTTTATGCCTACATTCTCTCATAATATATAAAGTTAGAAATGTGTGTATGCTTGTTTTTAGGTGTAGAATTTACTCATTAAATAATTAACAGATCATTTTTAATTTTGGAATACATAAGGGTGGGTAATGTGGGCTATATTTAGTTTTTATGCAATTGATTTATTGCTTTAGTTTTAACGGGTTTGAAAAACTAAATTTCTATTTTATTTTGAGAGGATGGTAAATTTTCAGATTAGGTCCATCGCCACAATTTTCTTTTAAATGACGACTTTTATAGGTTTTCGACTATGCTGAATACGAAAATCGCATTGAAATTTTGCAGAAATAATTAGTTATCGAGATATAAAAAGTTGTATTATGCATTGTATTCTTTGGCGACCATCTTTTTTACGCGCGCGCGCCATAAATAACCGCACACGTGTAAAAAAGATGGCCGCCAAAGAATACAATGCATAATACAACTTTTTATATCTCGATAACTACTTATTTCTGCAAAATTTCAATGCGATTTTCGTAATCAGTATAGTCAAAAACTTATAAAGTCGTCATTTAAAAGAAAATTGTGGAGGTGGACCTAATCTAAAAAAAAAATACCGAGAGGATTGCAGCTCATCGTTTTACATGCACACAAACTAAAATCTACTACCAAGCATTTCTTTTTGTGTGTGTGTGTGTGTGCGTGCGTGTCTTTAGTATTTATTTAATTTTTGAAACATTTTTGTATTAAATTTAAAAATGTTTTGCTTTCAAATTTTTTTACCCTTTTCCTTTCCTCGCTGACTAGTCTCCCTTTCCTCCGGGCTCTTCTCTTGCTCGGGTTCTCTTCTCACCCTTGCTCTTGCACTGACTCTGATTCCTCTCTTGCTCTTTTCTAACACCACTTGTTTATGTTGTATGTTTACCAATTAATGTTTGATTTGCTAATCCCTGTGTTTTTTTTGTGTTTTTTTTTTTTCAAAGAAACCCTAAAGCAACTCTTTAATTGGTTTGTTGCTTATCTCCATTCATTTTTAATTAATCTCATTATTTAAAACTGATTAAAGATAATCTCTTATAATCGCCTTTTTCTTTTATGAACATGATTGTAATAATGAAACGCTTTTTAGACCTATTCGTTTGATGCGTTTGCAACAGCTCAAGACTTTCTTACTTGAAATATCTTGATAAGATTCTTACGATATCAGAACGGTAACTTTGCTAGGATCAGGGCTTTAGAGTTCGAGCTGGAGCAAATTTATTGTTTTATGAGTTGATATTCGACTGTTGAATCAAATGCCAATCAAATTTGGAGTCAAGCTGATGCTGCAGCCTGGTTTGTTATGTATCCGTTTAAATTTTTAAATTTCTTTGATAAAAAAAAAAAAAAAAAAAGTTGTAGAATTTTGTGAAGCTGACGAAAGATTGTAGCTAGTTTTGAGATTACCTCAGGCAATTTCTTCAATTTTTAAATGTTACATATATTTTAGAGGAGTCACAACTTATTAGGGCCCAAAGGCCATTCGAGGATAAGGGTTAATGAATGTAAAGGGGTAGTGTAGTAATCGTTAATAGTTTAGATTGTGCAGAATTTGATTATTGATTAAGGAGACGGTTCAACAAGAACTTGTTTACATTGGACTTGAAGGCTACCATATTGCAATCAGCCGGGAAGCAGGCCAGTGGAACAGTGTTCCACGGGTGAGCAATTCTAGGAAAGGAGCTTTTGTTCATGGAATCTGCATTTAGATACAGATATAGAGTGGGAGAAATTGTTGATGGTGGTTATAGCTAGTTGCTGCTTCTTGTGAAAGTTTGGTAAGGGGGACCGTAAATTGGACCTCTGACAAGCACATGCCATGAAAATACCGATAGAGCAGAGACAGACCCGCAACGTCTCTTCTGTAAGAAAGAGGTTGTGAGGAAGAGAAAAGGGCATCACCTAGTAGGTTTTGAAACCAGCCTTGAACTCTATCAAGGCAGGATAAGATGCCGGACAGCTCGTGCCCAGATGTGGCAACAGTACTCCATTGTAAGACATACTTGGCGCTTATACAGGTAAAGGATAAAATATCAGCAGTGAGATACCTACTGGAGCGGTAGAATGATCCAACCATATATATATTTTACTTGGGTTCACCGCTTATCAAGGCCCACTCGAAGATAAGGGTTAATGAATGTAAGGTAGTAGTGGTAATCCTTAATGATGTAAATTAGGTGGGATTTGTTTGTTTATTAGGACGACCTACCAGGAACTTGTTTACATTAGATTTGAAGGCTATCATGCTGTATTCAGCCGGAAAGCATGCCAGCAGAACAATGTTCCAATTTTAATTGTTTTCGATTTTTAAACGGATTTTTAGTTTTATTCAATTTAATAATATCTTTATTTTGATTATTTATTTATATTTTTTCTTTTTTACAGTTTTACTCTTTTGGTTCTTTAAAATTTTCAGTTTTGATTAAAACATTACTTTAGTCTCCGCGTCTCTAAAGGAACCTTTTAACGTTTGCTTTGTCACGCTTAAATTTGATATAATTTAATCATTAAAAGTGCAAACTGAATGAGAACCTCTTAAGAATTCCAATTCTTGTTTTTATATCTCTCCACCCTCTACCTTATTTTCCTCTCACCTGCTTTTCTTTGATTTTGGTAGTTTTTTTTTTTTTTTTTTTTTTTTTTTTTTTTTTTTTAATCTTGTTTGCTGTCTGCTTGCACACAAACAGATTTTAGTATATCAGACTCTTTTTCTGCTGTTTCCTTTGCAGACATTATGGAACCGCCTCTCTTGTGGCGGCTTTTACTTTTCTGTTTTGTTCTTGTTTTGTTTTTTTTTTTGTTTTTTTTTTTTCTTTCAATCTTGAAATCAATACACAGAATTTATAAATACGCACACACATACACACACACACAAGCACACACATCTGTCTGGTAAATTCTGCTTGTCCCTCCTGTAGTTAGTACAACTGTAAAGCAGCAAATATGCATGCTCCAAATTCAAGGGAGGTAATTCATCCAAATTCGATGCAATAGTAGATGCGTATTTATTTTAGTGATCTTTTAAACCAATGTATTTTTTGGAGTGAAAACTTTATGTACTTACGTGTTATGTTGGAATTAGTATAAATTCTAAAAATAATAATAATATGGTAGAAAAATAATTACAAATAAAAATGATTTATCGAATTATTGAGTTTTATTGCATGTTTTCATGTGGAAAAGTTGTGCGACCAATTCAGTATTGACAAATAAGAGACATAACCTTGATTTAAATTAAGGGTCCACTAGCAGTGTCAGAAATTTCGTGAAAATAGTGAATAATTCCACCCCATCTTTCCAAGCTTATAACTCCTCGAAAAATGTAATTCAAGCCCTAATTTTTTTTTTCAATTAAAGGAGTAAGGACCAAGGTTTTATTTAAAAAAAAAAACAAAACAAAACAATGTGTTTTTTTTTTTTTAAAAAGGTTTTAAACTTCGGACTTTACAGGTAAATTTCTAAAAAACTGATTTTTTTTTTTTTTGTTTTAAATTTGAATATATTATTTATTGACCTTTTCTCTTCAATTTGTGATATATAAACCTATTAAACATAAATTAATTATTTACTTTTTAATAGACATTTCAAAATGAGAGGCGTAAATTATTCGACCCCCTATCTTTCTAAGCTTATAACTCCTCGAAAAATGTAATTCAAGCCCTAATTTTTTTTTCAATTAAAGGAGCAAGGACCAAGGTTTCATTAAAAAAAAAAAAAAAAAGACAAAAAGAAAAAATGTGTTCTTATAAAATAAGGTTTTAAACTTCGGACTTTACAGGTAAATTTCTAAAAAACTGATTTTTTTTTTTTGTTTTAAATTTGAATATATTATTTATTGACCTTTTCTCTTCAATTTGTGATATATAAACCTATTAAACATAAATTAATTATTTACTTTTTAATAGACATTTCAAAATGGGGGGGGGGCGTGAAAATGGGGGGGCGTGAATTTAAAAAAAAACGTTTGTCTAAAATATTATATTCGGTTTATTGGAAAGAACATAAAATTTCACATTGACCCTGAAAATATCGTAAAAATAGAATCAATAGAAAAATTTTGATAGATTTTTAAAATTTAAAAATTTAAAAATATTGAGTTTAAAAATTGAAAAATATTGAGTTCGGAAAATTCATTACTGTTTAAAAAAATAAATAAAAATATTTTTATTACTTTTAAAACAACTGTAATAGTTTATTTTGGAAGTATAATCCATAAAGAAAATAAATAACCCACTTTTAACAGAGAAATTACGAGATTTTTATATTGTATTCGCAGTTTCGTGTTAGGGGTGTCAAAAATTCCTACAAAAATTCTGATACTGCTAAGGGTCCACCATCTTAAAACATGACAAAGAACATAATTGTGGTTGATTTTTTTTTATTATTTTATTTAAAATACTTCTATCGCCTCATCTACTGGATTGTTTTTCATAATTTTGGGAATTTATACTAATTTCACCATGACACATAAGTGTAATATTTTCACCTGAAAGGCGTTAGTTTAAGAGCTCAGTGCAAGCAAGCACTCAATATGGCAATAAACTAAACACACTGAATCTTTATAATTATAAAACTCTGAACCTTACTGGCTTGCATCTTGTCTTCGACAACCAGGCAATTCCATATTTTATAAAAGAAATGACAGGTGAATATATATGCCATCCTCATGCAGTACTGTTTCACTGTATCACAGCTCATAAGTGCAGCTAGACGAGCAACTACCTGAAGCCAGGATCGAAACTTGACCGTCCAAATGACGATATGGACGTTGGTCAGGGGCTAAAGAATGTGGGTGGAGAGTTGACTGTTTTGGTTTATATATATATATATATATATATATATATATATATATAGATTAGGTTTGGTCTCACTACTATATATTAGGTTCAATGTAATAATCGATAGAGATTGTCTCTATAATAATGAATATGTTATGTGCATGAATTAAAATATCATATTTAAGTGTATCTTACGACTGGGCAACGCCGGGCGACCTGCTAGTATATAGCCAAAACTAAGTCTCTTTCCTTTTCGATGACATATAGAAGTATATTTCATTCTTATAAAAGTATTGGAATAATCGTTGTAGAAAGAGTTTAGTTAATTCTCTAAACGGAAGAGTTTTACACCACTTTATGCCCCCCCCCCCAGGATAGAATAATACTAAACCTAGTGTCTAGAATACTTATTCCTATTTTGATCAAAATTCATTACATGGTTTTGTTTCTAGAAAATGTCTGAAATTTAAAGTTCAAGGATTCTTAAGAATTTTGCTGTATGATTTTGTTTATGGACGGAATTCAATACAAATCTTTTTATTTCCAAGTGAAAGCTTGTATCGATATGATCCCGCCTCCAGAGAGGAAAAAAAAATACTCAAAAGAAACTGAAATCAGAAGAATATTTACTGATATCCAATATTTATTGTAAAAATTTCACAAGAATCTGAAATCTCTGAATTTTAACAATCTTTTGAGTCAATTGTACCTTTTTAAAATTTAAGAAGTCCAACAATTTGGAAATATTGACTTCACAATAGGAATGGTTTGGTTTCTTGTATTAAAGTTCAATCCGCCATAGAACAGGTACCCCACCTCCACATTTCTTTTATTAAGGACTTCACTTATCAAGGCCCAAAGGCCATTCGAGAATAAGAGTTAATGGAGTGCCAGATAAACATCGAGACAACACCATGATGATCGGTAATGGAGATTGGGAAGAATTTAAATATTTAAGAGGTAGGCTCAACAAAAAATTTATTTACATCTTGTACTTAGCAAGGAAGCAGCCAAGCAGTATTGAGTTCCACAGAAAATCAGTTCTAGAAAAAAAAACAAAAAAATTTGATAGTGGCTGTAGCTAGATGTTTTGATACTGAATAAAATCGTGCCTGAAAGTAAACCAACTCTGTTTAGGGCGATCAAAATGGGTAAATGTAGTCAAGTTTCCTTCGGTTTCAATTTATATATTTTTACGTATAGAATTCACTCGTAAAATAATTAACCAATCATTATTAATTTTGTAATACAGCTTCCAGGCATAAGTGTGGGTAATGTGGGTTATATTTAGTTTAATTCAGTTTTGTATGCAATTGGTTTATTACTATGGTTTTAATGAATTTGAAAAAATAAATTTCTTTTTTTGTTCATTTTATTTGAGAGGATTGCAGCTCATAAGTATATTTTGTTTTACATGCACACAAAGTTAACTCTACTACCAAGCATTTTTTTTTTTGTATTAAATTAAAATTGTTTTGCTTTTAAAAACTTATCTAACCCCTTTTCTCTCTCTCTCTCTCTCTACCCCCCCCCCTCAACTTGGTTATTTTGATAAAATTTTAGATTTAAACAAAATTTAATCTTTTCTCTTTGTAAATATTTATCTTGCGTCATCAATAGTTTTTTTTTTTTTTTTTTTTTTTTTTTTTCGGACTTCTTAAACTTAGATTAATATTTTTGGTGACAAGTAATTTATGTAATGCGGGTGTTTTTCAAATTTGGTGTGTGCAATATCGTTTATACCTATGCATATAAAGATCATCTCAACTTAAAGAAAAAAAAGGGCCATTCGTCCGTATTAAATATGGTGAACTTAAATTAGGGTTTAAAGGTGGCTCTCTCTCACTCACTCACTCACTCACTCACTCACACACACACACACACACACACACACAATATATATCAAAGTTGAAAACTTTAATAAATTAAATTTTTACTTGATTATTAAATTATTTTAGTCCGTTCTGATATAGTCCAAATCTAAGATTTTCTTCATTAATTTACTATTTAAAAAAAACCTAGCTTGATTTTTAATGTAGAATGAATCATTAAGAAGATCCAGTGTGTTAGCTGTTGAAATGAATTTTATATGATCATTTGAAGTATTTTTACACCGTGTCACTTTTTCTCTTATTTACTAGAGTATTTGCCTGTTAAAATGAGGAAAAGTTATAGCCCGTTGACTAAGAACGAGTGCTTTATGCCAAATGGATAGTTTAAATATGGTAAATTTGGAATAATTTGTGTTAAATACTAATCCCTATTAATCCCTAACTGTGCATCGAACAGATACCATAATACTTCGTTCACTGCACTTTATAACAAACGTCCATTCAAAATTCTAGCCAGATTAGACCAGTAGATTCCAAGAAAAAGAACAGATAGCAACATTTACTCTAGGTGGGTTGAACTCGGAGAAAGTGTCTAGGGAATATCAAATTAACAAGCAATCCCCAGTTGTAGTATGGTAGACAGACTAATATATATACGTGTGTGAAATTTTTAGTCAACTGAAAAGTATTGTTGCACTGAGAAAGTACCGGCATGATAGTCATGTCTAAAGTTTTTTGATAAATTTTTTGTGATTCTGCCAGATGGTTAAGCTGGTTTAAGTTTCTGTTATGAATTAAGATGGAGTGTAATAACTGTTCAAATGGATTTTATATAAACAATGAAGGTTGCACTTCACTGTCTTTCTTTCTTTTTTTTTTTTTTTTTTTTTTTCCAAGAAGCAATGGATTTTGCTCAATATTTAAGTTGGTTTGTTCTAAGAATTATTGCTTCCATTATCGGGGGGTGGGGGGCGCCCGGGCGTAAAATATACTTAAATATATTTTAATTTGTCCAGATTTCGTATATATATTATAGAGTCGTGATTTCAAAAGTAAAAAAAAAAAAAAAAAGTATTTGGATGCCATCAGTTAGAACCGAAACTAGCATTCAAAGCTAGTGACGTTACTACCATACCAACGTAACACACGCATATGGACTGATTCAAAATAAACTAAGATGAATGTACAAAATGTATAACGATTTTTTAATTTTTATTTTTGACCTCTTAAAAACCATTTTAACCGGCTAAAAATCCATAAATGAACGGTCCGTAAAAAAAGCCAATCATTTGAGCCCCCTAGCGCCGCTCTGCGATTTTTAGTTTCGGAAGGGATAATATATAAAAGGAAGCCTTTTATATATTAGATTTCTATTTACTACAAGATTTTTTTACTTGTTCAAAACTTGCATGTGAAAATTGGCTTCTAGACTAATAACACACAACAAGGCAAATTTTCTAATTTCCAACAAACTTTGAACGGTCATAATTGTGGTTATCAACTTTGATGATTTATTGTGCTAACGTAGTCTTAAATGGAAAAGCAAGTGAAATGTTGTGGAAGAAACTACTCACTAGCGGTATTGCGTCTGTTTGGCTTGTCAGGTGGCAGGATTGGAGAAAGAAGAAAAAGGCTCAAATTTGTAGATGTGTGTGTGTATGTATATATATATATATATATAATGTGTGTGTGTGTGTGGCCTTAATTTACATACAAGGGAATAACAGCTATAAAGAAAAATTTGAAAGGACAATGGGTCGAGTTTTTGACAGCTGAAAGAGAGCATAGACATTGAGAGTTGGTGTTGCCAATTACGGTCTAAGTTAAGAGGTGTTGGTATGAATTTTAGCATTGGTGCGGAGGAGTTTTGACAAAATTAATTTTTGCTTTACAGCTAGCAAAGTAAATTTGGTACCATTGTGTTTTTGCAAAGATCTGTGTGCTTATATTAAAAAGATGTTCAACATAACAAAAGTAACATTTTTTTTTTCTGAAATTCCTACTAAGAGTTCAATTTCGAATAGGTTAAAACTTTTGTCATTCGCATTTCAAATTTCCAATAAATTTATGACGCTCATAATTAGATGGCCCACTTCACTATTTGTCATTGCCTTCTGCGTTTGCACGGCAAAGGTGTTTCCTAAAAAGGTCGGCACAAACCCGGAAACGTTTTCATATAAGATCTAATTGGTCTGCTGAGTGATGATGTGCACAGAAAGTATGAATTAAGAAGATTCAGTGTATTAACTGTTGAAATTAATTTTATATGAACTTTTGAAGTAGTTGCACACCATGTCATTTTTTGAACTTATTTATATATAAGGGATCTACATTGCGACTGAAACAGTCGCATTTGCAGGTGATTTTTCAAGGTGGCGACTAGAAATAATGAAACACTTATCTTTTGCTGATTGTTTTTCTTTCACTGACAATCTGCAATACTCACTACTGAGTGAAAAATATCTTTTCAACCTTTTCTTTTTTAATGAAACGAACAAAGTTAAATTATTTAAACAAAAGTTTGATAGAACAATGCACTGTTTTTTTTTATGCAGGCTGTTTAATAAAATCTGAAGAAATTAGAATGTTTATACCTTCAAATATCAACATAAAATGTGTTGTATATTTAGAATTACACTTATTAAAAAAAAAAAAAAAACATCTTTATGATTTACATACTCGTCACAGAACGAAGATGTCATATTCTAAAAATCATGTGGGTTTGGCTAAAAGTTACTTTTCTATTTGGCTAGTAAACGAAAATATTTAGTTGTCAAATAAAGATAAATTTGTCCATAGAGCCCTGTATATTTAAAATAATTTATAACCCTTTGGACTCTGGCACAATTAAACAATAATTAGGCCAAAAGACAATAAGGCGTTAGTAAAATTATTTGATAACGTATTATTAGAATACTGCCCAATGTTTGAGCTAGTTTGAGTATCTGCTATGAATCGTATTAAGATTCAGTGTTGAAAATGGATTTCATATAAACAATGAAAGTTGCATTTTACTATTATTTTTTAATATTTTTCAAGAGGAAATAGATTTTGCACAATATTTATGTTGGTTTGATCCCAGGGTTATTGCTTCCATTCTGATTAATTTCCATATACTACAAGATAGTGTTGGGACTAATTGATCGGAATTCGAAAAATTTGTCTATTTTCTGATGCTAAAAGCAAGTCTTTTTTTTTTTTTTTTTCATTGCTGATACTGATGATAAAATGATAAATTTTTATTTTAAACGACTAATAAAAATTAAAATATATAGATCAATCCATAAA
The DNA here is from genome assembly GCF_053919585.1 of Euprymna scolopes. Lineage (NCBI taxonomy): Eukaryota > Metazoa > Mollusca > Cephalopoda > Sepiida > Sepiolidae > Euprymna > Euprymna scolopes. Next base: position 23,777 of record NW_027633843.1, read on the forward strand.
AGTATCTTTTTATGTTTGCCAAAATATATGCATATATGTCAGGGTTGTGAATTCCGTGATAGAAGCGGTGATTGGATTTTAAAATAAAATGCGTATATGCTTGAAAGCCAAATTACAACACAATGTTATGAAAAATAAACAAATATTTATTTGTTTAAAATTAATATTTCGGAGTTATACTCCTTCAGAATTGTATACATTTTTTTTTTCTTGCCATGATATGTTGAAGAAAATAATCAGTAAAGTCTGCATGATGTGTCTCTGCGGTGTTATTTTCAGGTTGTGAATTCTCATACGTATTTTATTTTAAAATGCAATCAACGCTTCTATCATGGAATTCATAAACCGGAATATGGCGTTAGCATTCTTCTGGTATTGCAAAAAACACCCGAAAGACAATACATGAACTTTTTACTGATTTTCTTTTTTTTTCTTCAACTTAACATCATGGCAAGATATTAAAAAAAATGTATACAATTTTGAGGAAGAAGTATAACTCCGAAATATTAATTTTAAACAAATAGATATTTGTTTATTTTTCATAATATTGCATTGTAATTTGGCTTTTAAACATATCTCATACATATTTTATGCACATGTTTTTACGATAATCTAAATAAAATTTAAAAAGAGCAACTCTACAGAAAAATATTTAGAGATTTTGAAAGAATCAAAATCTGTATTTGTATCGGAATCGGGAATTTAGAACAGAATTGGCGTTTGCATCCGAATCAGAGGGGAAAAATATTGGAATCGTCCGATCACTATCGCAAGATGACATTTATTTGTAAGTTTTCACTTCTTTGCAGTCTCAATTTTTAATTATAAATTGTGAAAAATTGTATTCTAGATTAATGGTGGCCAAGATGGCAAACTTTTACATTTTCGAACTTGAATGACCATAATTATGGCTACCAATTTTGAATGGTGCTTATTGGTGCTAGCAAGATAAATTTTGGTACCATGGCAGCTTTGGTACCATCTATGTGCTTATGTAAAAGATGTTAGATATAATGAGAACCAAAATTTGGTTTAAGATACCTACTATGATAATCGCAGTTTCAAATAGATTAAAAACATCTCTAGTGTTAAAAGTACATTTTGTAAATAAGTAAAAATTAATGATCCATTTTTATGAACCTCTAAGATTCGCTGGGGAATAAAAGAAAGCTAATGAAACTCGAAACTGAACCAGCCCCACCTGAGTGAATTGATATTTGGAACATGGGAGATTGCAGTGTAAATATGGTTTGACCTTAGACTAAAATTGAAAGCATATGTCTCTCTTGTAACAGGTTGGCCTATTAAATGCCATTAAATCCTTCCTCTGTATTTTCTACGTCACCATGTGACGCCATTTAGTCATAACGAGCTGTACCAATCAGACGTTGCCCTGGGTCTATTATGTTTAAAATTATTAAAAGAAGTAAGGAATATTAATAGCTAAGGTAAATAACTCTTTTATTCTTTTTCTTAAAAATAATTTCATTTAGCTATTTTTTTTCTTTTCTTTTTTTTCTTTTTTTTTTTTTCGATACTTATCCGAAAGCTAACCTAACTTTGCATCGGCACCATTCGGCATGGTTACCTAAGACTGCCAGTGATGATAAAGTCAAACACTGAAATCAATTTTTGTTGTTGTTTTTTTAATATTTAACTAGGTGACCCGATGTTGCCCAGGAGTAAATGAGGATTAACGAATGTTTCACACTCCCATATTTTATTATCATCGAAATTGGTGAAATCGCCCATTTTTCAATCAATCAATCAATCTATAGTTGGGGAAACTTCACATGCCTCCTTGCATTGACTTAGTCCACAATATGTTGTAGTCTACATTGCACTGTAGAGAACCTACTGTTGATTTTATAAAATTATTTTTATATAATGGTTTGAATTTAAATTTAAAATGAAAAGGTTAAGTATCATGGTTCAATCGTGTGCTAAACAGAAGCATTCATTTTGAATGCATCCTTGTCACATCAAAGGACCTACTGTTGATTTTATGTGCGGGGCCTTTGTGCTTATGCGGTAATAAAACTTCTCAAATGAACTTATGTAACTGTAACCAAACGTAATAGCCATTACTTTTCTTACGTATTTGGTTTATTTTTTTATTTTTATTTTTTTTATTGCATTAGATTTCGTAATTGGCAGTTTAAAGACGTTAAAATTACTTGCAAATGTTTCCTTTGAAGATTATGCAAACAAGACGGTTAAAAATGGGCGAAAGTTATAGCCGTTGACTTATAAGTGATTTACGCCATACCAGCTTCGTTAAGAGTTGCACTTTGTTTACAAAGCCATTCGGCGGAAGTGACGTCAAATTTTAAGGTACTGATGACTAACACTATTTTATTAGCAATACCAGACATCATAACGTTCAGCACTGGACAAGGCTCACACTGCTACTTAATTTGACACTCATAGTCTTTAAATCGGTAATAAGTACATTTCTCCTACCTCCATCAAAATAAAACTTACATAACTGGGTTTACAATAAAATTTACTTAAATGGTATTTTATAATTGTTATTTGTATATTCGAAGAATCTCGATTTAGATCCGACTATTAACGACGAAATCTGTCAGCAGATCACTTTTGCAAATAAGCGGTCGGGGTTTGTTCACATAAACACTCGAAGCGGAAGTTGTACTCGCCGACGATATTTCTAGTTGTTTTAGCTAATCAGGGAAAAGAATTATATTATAATGTAGCCTTTTTTTTTTTCTTTTTAAGCAAATATAAAAATAAGTTTTGGTAAATTTTTACTTGGTTTCCACCTTAACATTTTTTTTTTTTTTTTTTTTTTTAATGACTACTTATATAGGTTTTCGGGTATGCTGAAAAATATACTCACTATTGCATAGCGAGCTATAACATATACTGACGCAATGGGTCATGGGTAGTCTAATATGTATATAAAACCTAGCTCCAAGTCTAGGCGGTTTCATCACTTCGAGTCAGTTTCTCTTCGAATTACGTAATCCTTTTGTTACTTTTCTGAAAAAAAAAATAAATGCCGAAGTACCGTCTCCCCACAGTGTCGATGTCTGATGCTGTCTGAAGCACCAAATTCCTTATCTAAAATGGACCAAACATCGATGTTATTGGTTTTCCCCCCTCCACTTTCTCTTAGCAAAACTGGATCATGTTCTGCAAAGCAAAAAAAAAAAAAAATCTTATACAAAACAGCCAAGCCAAACACTATGAATACATATTTCCAAGTATGAATAACTTAGAAGCATAAAACCGTTTTCTGAAAATTACTGCGTTTCAAAAAAGGGTTGATAAGTCTTAAAACAAAATCGCCCCTCCCCATGTCTGTTTAGTAAAATATCCTTTGACGTTATCCAACATGCAGAGATAAACCGGCAAACAAGATAACACTTATTACCTACCCGACCTATCTATTATTTTATTCATTTACTAGCTGGCAGTTCAGCGTTGCCCGGTTGTGCAATATGCTTAAACATATTTTAATTTATGCAGATTACGTATGTACTATAGAATCAGTCCTCTATTGATTATATATTATGAGTAGTGATTTGCTTGGATTAATTGGCAAAAAAAGATTTTTTTAGTGATAATGTCGTTCATCAAATTCTGTTTACAATATCACGTCAGCTGATATTTGGGCTTGATGGTGAATGCCTTGGAAAAAATCACTTTTGATTAATGTTTAGTTTTAAAATATGCAAACGGAGAAATGATTTGCAGCAACTTTAAATAGTACCTGTTCTTTTTGTCGTAAATTGAACTCACTAATAAGAAAAAAAAATTAAAATAAAATGAGGTACATACGGACTTGAACAGGGATCATTCAGTCTTGTAGCTACATTTCTAGATTATAATAAATCTTTCTTTTTTTTCTTTTTTTTTCTTTTTTTGAAAAGAAATGATTTGCTGAAATTTTATCTCTCTTAGCCAGTGTAATGTAAAATATTCCCCCTGTAAAAATTCTATTTTAAATATACGAGAGAAAAGCTATTTTTAAGATTGGATTTTTTTTCGATACTTATCAGATGAATTTCTGTACAAAACATATCTAAGAACACTGCCAGACATATAAATTAACTTTTTGTGAAATTTGCAAAAGATAAGCTCAGCCATTTCAGAACCAACGAGGAAGGAACTCACACACACACACACACACTCTGACTTTTATATAAGTTTTTTTTTTGTTTTTTTTTTTTTGTTTTTTTTTTTTTTGAAAGGAGTGAATTCTTTCAAAGATTAAATGTGAAGAGAACCGAAAACTCATCTCCACCCATCTTTCCTTTATAAACAACGAAAACTGTTTCTGTGTACAAATTTAATTACTTTGCATTTATTTCCTTTGATACAAGTATTAAATTCTGGAGTCTTGTAGATGAGGGCGGAGTTTATGAAGAGGAGTTTTGGGGTGGTGGAAGAGAGCACAGGTTTGAAACCGGGCGTGTCAGCATTCTTCTAATTTCTTTATTGTAAGTACTCACAAGATATCAACCTGAGGGCCCTCCCCCCCAACATCCTTCTCATTCATAAGGTGGTCTGGTTGAGGGTAGAAAGTTTTAATAAACTTAGAATATATATATATATATAACCTGCTAGTTCTCTTGTAACCAAGCTTTTCTAATGTTTTCCAACTGGAGGTCTCCTCTCATGGATAGCTTTCGTACACTCATATCAGATCTACCTCTGCGTTCCATGTTTAAAAAGACACGAGGGAATGGTTAATTGTAGATATAGATCGCTTCATACCCTTTAAAAAAATTCCAGCAAAAACCTAACAGCCAGCCATGGTTCTCTCCAGAATGTGCTGGTGCCATTGCGCACAGAAATCACTATTTCCATGTTCGGAGACTAAAGCTGCTTCAGAACTGCCAGCAATCACTGTAAAAGAGTAATAATGTGATTGAGTTATATGCTCGTTCCCACCAGTTTTGGTAAATAACAAACAGGGTCCTGACCAGAAGCGTGTGCTCTATCCCAACCATTATCAATGGACCGGAGGTAATCTCGTCAACATCGGACAAAGTCAAACTCTTTGCCAAGAAGTTTACAGCTAATTCTACCCTATGCGATCAGAGCCACCAACTCTCCATATTTCCTCGTGTCTGAAAACACGTTATGCGACATACAAATATATGTGTGTGTGATATTGCCAAGCTAATCAAAAACCTCGATTTCAGTAAAGCAACTTGCCC
>NW_027633844.1:0-20000 GCF_053919585.1 Euprymna scolopes
TTTATTTTCATTTCGAAGATTTTAATTAAGATTTTAAAGAAATGAAATCAGATAGCAATGTGCTACACCTCCCCTATATCCATCATCCTCTCAACCTGCCCATCACCTGGCCTTCATGCAAACCCAGTTAAACAAAAATGACGAGAAAAGCGTGAAGAATTTGCTGATAAAATATTTTTATCTAAAATTTCTATTTCGAATTCCTTCGATTTAATAACCACTTGAATTTGACTAAAAACAAAAAAATGAACTTGTCAATTTTTTAAAATAAAATTTTGCATTTTTTTACAATCTTAATTATGATTGAATACAATCCAGAATATTTTTTACCAATTTTCGTGAAATACTATTTAATCATACTATTTAGACCATTGTTCTCATCTTGAGTGTTATTTTTACAACGTGTCGGTCGATGTAACCTCCAACCTTCTTCAGGTGTATATTGTCGAACATGGGAATCCTTCTGTTAATCTCGAGAAATCTGTATGAAATTCGATTGGAATACTTTATTTAACCCACGGGGGTAGCATGCTCTAGTTTCGTTAGCCATGACTGAGTGGAAGTCCTACATAATCTGCAATTGTGTTTTCAGTGTCAGGGTTAGGGTTAGGGTCACCCATACTCCAGAAGAGTGTAACTTTACAACTGAATTTTACATAGTATTTTATCCACTACGCAACCGGGTATTTGCAGGTTCTCCATGTGAGTGACACTCAAAATACAGTTGCAAATTACTTAAGACTCTTATCCAGTCATGGCTGACACAACGAGAGCATGCTACCCCATGGATTAAATAAAGTGTTCCGTTAAAAATTTTATGCAAATTCTAGCGTTTGATAAAGGTATCTGAGTTTGACAAGATACACCTGAAGAAGGCCGTAGGTTAAATCGACTAAAACGTTGTGAAAATAACACTCAAGATGAGAACAGTAGTCCGAAGAATCCAAATAATATGAATAATCAATCCTCGTCTCAAAAATTCCAAAACAAAATGCTATTTAAGTCTGACTTCAAAAATCAAGCTGACTTAATGATATATATAAAGACTAGTAGGAGCAATCCGACGTTGCTCGGGATTTAATGAGGATCACTATTATGTAGTTTTTCACTTTTCACTTTGTTCATGATGTAGTGTTGTTAGTCTACCGGAAGACACCAGAAAATATCATATTTAGTCGTTTATTATAATTTGAAAAAAAAATAGAATGTCAGAAGGAATGTTATCAAAGTAAATTAAATATTTATAGTTGAAATTATTTACATTAAAAAGTCTTTAAGAATGTAACTTGATGGATGAAATGTCATTCTGAAAATTATGTTTTCACTAAGAATGTATCGGGCAGTTTAAGGAATTTAGGACAAAGAAAATGGATAAACAAAATATATTTTGGAAACAACAGATGATGTTATGTCGATTATTATGGTCAGTATTATAATGGTCGATCATTATGATTCGAAAAAAAATAGAATGTTAGAAGGAATGTTATCAAAGCGAAATGGATAATTACAGTTGAAATATATACATTAGTTTTCAAGAATGTAACTTGATGGACGACTAAGAATGTATCAGGCAGTTTTAGGAATTTAGGACACAGAAAATGGATAAACAAAATATATTTTGGAAACAACAAATAGTGTGTTTTTATGTTACGTAGAGAGTGACGTCAGAAACAGAAATGAGTTTTAGATTACACAAAGAAAGTAGAGATTTAGATTGAACAGTCTATAACTGAGAGTTGTGTAGAGAAACAAACAATGGCAGTCATGGGAGCACTGGACTGGGTAAATAAACATATGTATTTGAGAAGGAGAAAACTGCATGGTACCTCAGAGAGGTTGACAGTGGCACAATGGTTAGAGGTGTTGAATCTCTATGGTTCCAGGTGAGTATTGTCTGAAGAGAGCGGTTACAATCATACCTTTTTTTTTTTTACATGGGGGTCAGACTTATCAAGGCCCGAAGGCCACTCAGGGATAAGGGTTATTGCCTGTACAGTAATCAATTGTAAAAGTATTGTAGTAATCATTAGTATTGGGGGTTTTGATAGAGTATCTTACTTAAGGGGGCGGTTTGTCAGGATTTGTTATGTTGGACTTGAAAGCGTCCAAGTTGTAGTCAGGTGGGAAACAGGCAAGCGGCACAGAGTTCCCCTGGCGTGCAGTTTTAAGAAATAAGCTTTGTTCATGGAATCTACGTTTGGATTTAGGCACAGATAGAGAGTGGGGAAAAATTATTGACAGTAGTTTCAGCCAGGCGGGTGTTTCTCGTGGAAAGATTGGCGAGGGGGGACGAGGATTGGAGCTCAGACGAGCACATGCCATGGAAATAATGATAAAACAAAGACAGGCTCGCACGTCTCTTCTGTGGGAGAGAGGTTGCAGGGAAAAGAAAAGAGCATCCCCCACTAAACCACGAAGTCTATTTTGTACTCTGCCAAGGCAGGATAGGCTGTTTTTAGCAGCTCCTGCCCAGATGTGCAGCAGTACTCCATCCTTGGACGTACTTGGCTTTTATAAAGATAGAGAATTGCATCAGTAGTGAGATATCTTCTGCAGCTAGATCCGGCCAGAGGATTAGTTTGCCCAAACGTGGAGAGGCAACAACAACTATGGAAGGCTGTAATTACTGGGGATAAAGTTATGAGACTCAGTATTCATATTCCGTCGCGGTTAATCACCTGAAGAAGGTCAGAGGATGAGTTGGCCGAAACATGGTGAAACAACAATTAGGATGAGGATTAACAGTCCGTAAATAAACAAATAAAAGTAAAATTAATTTACTAGTTGGAGTCAACGAACTCTAAACAATAAGACATGTTTAATTTTCCGTAATTTATCGTGTACACTAAATATTCTCCACTATTTTAAAGGTTTCTTGTTATTTCTTACTGCAATATTTCACTTAAGTCTCGTAAGCACTATAAATGTTGGAATAAGATTTTGTATTGGTATTATTTTATTTACTCGTTGTGTTCTTTTTTACCAAGAGCTAATAAAGGTATGAGTAAACAAATATGTTATGTTAATTAATTTATTTCTTCGTGTCTTCCGTCTTGTTTTCTTTTTTAAAACCGGTTTGTCTTCGTCTCGAAAAAAATAAGAAGAAGAACAGGTGTTGTTAGGTGAGCGAGAATATCTGTTAAAAAATCTGACTGGAATTAATTAAAAACTGTTTCTCTTGCAACTAATTAGTCGCAAGAATTAATTGTCTTCGTCTGCAGCATTTTCAAAACTGCTTGTCGTTTTCTTCGCCGTCATCAGGGCCTTTTAGATAAACACTTTACAAGGGGGAACAAAACTCTGTTAGATATTCCGAGGCAGTTCAAACTGTTCGATAATTCCAAATCAATTTAGAAGTGCGGGAGAACTGTGTAGCCCTGCATTCTTTGATAATTCATCAAAAAAAAAAGAAAAAAAAAAAAAAGAAATGGAGGGCATGCATTGCATGAAGAGAAATGATATGAGAATGATATAATGAATGTGAAATCTTATATATAAAAGGCTATATGTTTGCCTGTCTGTCTCCATGTTTTCAAACTCTATCTCCGCCGAAACTAAAAGTCGCAGACATGCACTAGGGACCGCAAATGATTGGATTTTTTACGGGCCGTTCTTTTATGGGGTTTAACCGGTTAAAATAGTTTTTAAGGGGTCAAAAAAGGGGTCAAAATTGAAAAAATCGTGATACATTTTGTACATTCATCTTAGTTTAATTTTAATTTTTAATTGTTAATCAGTTCATATGTGTGTCACGTTGGTACAGTGGTAACGTCACCAGCTTTGAATGCTACAGTTTTGCTTTCAGTTTCGATTCTAGCTGATGCCACCCAAATCCTTTTTTTTTTTACTTTTGAAATCACGACTCTATTATAATATATACGAAATCTGGACGAATTAAAGTATCATATTTAAGCGTATTTTGGGCAACGCTCCCCCCACCCGCTAGTCTCATTTATAAAACTCACTATGTCTGTTTGTCTCTATATTTTCAAAGTGCATCTCCTCCGAGACGAAAGGGCGCAAAGCAGCGCGGGGTGAACCAAATGATTGCATTTTTTGTGGACTGTTATTTTATGGGTATTTAGCCGGTAAAAATAGCTGTTAAGGGGTCAAAATTGAAAAATAAATTGGAACTTGGCAAGCATATGTCGACCACATATGTTATACGCATATGCAGATATATACATTTATGCATTAAAGCCAGTTCATTTTAAACTATTTCTTATCCATTTAATGATAGCTGAAGCGGTAATAGTAAAAGCTAGAGCACTATATGTTTTGGTTTCAATTCTAGTTGATGGTACCCAAGTTATTTCTTTTTACTTTTGAAATGACTACTATATATTGGATACAATACACTACATAATGATAGAGAATTGGCTCTATAATAATAATAAGTATGAAATCTGCTTAAGTTAAAATATCATATTTAAGCATATTTTACGACCGGGCAACATAAGGTGCCTCGCTAGTGTTAGTCTAAAAGACATGCTTTATTTTGATAATTTCAGAGAAAAAATCAAATCTGGATATATGAAGGTTATCTGAAGATGGCAATACGATACAGAGGTGTAACAGGTATACACAAACACGTAAGAGTGGAATAATCCATGCAGTTTCACCTTTTATTAATACAATATTTATATTTTTTCTTATAATTTATACTTTGATCTTGTTCTTTTTACTTGCGTCAGCATTGTCAAACGGAAGTCCGTATTATATGATATTTCGGGAAAATTTCCCTTCCTCAAATTTGTGTTCGATTTCTGCTCAAACGTGCATACGAGGACTAGTTTAAACATGAATAGTTCTGCAGAAATTATAATGTTATTTTTGTTTTAAAATCCATTATTATTATTATTATTATTATTATTATTATCATTATTATCATTATTATTATTATTATTTAAACTTAATCATATAAGGTTTGTCTTGATATTCATTATTATTTTATTTTTCTTATTTTATTTCATTTCATTTTTAATTTTGTTAATTTGCATTTTATTTTTACTTTTATTGATTTGCATTTTATTTAAGTTTTTATTTATTTTCTTAAATACATTTAAAAGTATTTTTCGCGTGTGTATAAAGGAAATTCGAATTTATAGAAGGCAATATAATACAGAGGTGTAACGGATATATACAAACTGAAACAAATTAAAACATATTAGCTGGCAGTCTGGCGTTGCCCGGTCGTATAATACGCTTAAACATGATATTTTAATTTATGCAGATTGCGTATGTATTATTATAGAATCAATCCTCTATTGAATATTATATTTTACGAGGAATAATTTGCCGGATGGACTAATTCGCAAAACATAAAATAAAATAAATAATAATAATAATGATAATGTCGGTTATCAAATTTTGTCTGCGTTTGTTTACAATATCACGTCAGCTGATATTGTGACTTGAGGATAAATGCCCTGGAAAAGTCACTTTTGATTAACGTTTATTTTACAAATATGCAAACGAAGAAATTATTTGCAGCGATTTTCAATGGTACCTCTTCTTTTATGGTAAATTGAACTCACTAATAAAAAAGAATTAAAATAAAATGGTGAGGTACACCCGGGCTTGAACGGGGGATCATTCGATCTGTAGTCGAATGATCTACCAATAAGCTATATCTCCAGATGACAATAAATCTTTTTTTTTAAATGATTTCTTAAAATTTTATTATTTACCTTGATCGGTGTAACGCAAAACATTCCCTTGTAAAAAATATTCTTTTTTATCTATAAGAGAGAAAGGCTATTTTTAAGATTCGAGTTTTTCGATTCTCGATACTTATCGGATGAATTTCTGTACAAAACATATCTAAGAACACTACCAGACATATAAGTTAACTTTGTATGAAATTTGCAAAAGATAGGCTCAGCCGTTTCGGAACCTATGAGGAAGGAACTCACACACATACACATACAAAGTGAGCTTTATATATATATATATATATATATATATATATATATATATATATATATATATAGTAGAAATGGTAATTAATAATATATATATATATATATATATATATATATATATATATATATATATTGTTATGGAGACTTACCCGTTTAATCATAATCGACTCTTCTTTATTAGAAGAGTCAAATCCCAAGTAGCGATAGATATATCGACGGAATAAGCTATACTGATTCACCTTTTATCAATATCATGTATATGTATATTTTTTGGTATTTTAATAACATTGTATTGTATTCTTATTTGCTTCAACATGGTCTGATAGAAGTTCCATATGGGAATACTAGGAAGTGTATATCATCTCCTCTGACTAGGATATGCATGAGGCTGGGAACTATGTGTGAATTTAATATTCCTAGAAGCTTTCTATTTTGGTGCAAACCGGGTGCTCAGATATTTCGGAAAATACGTTTAATATGATATTTGGTGTTCGTATATCCTTAATCAAAACTCAGATTATCCTTTTAAAAGAAATAAAAGAGGCCGCCCTTTAGTGTTAAGAGACAATGGCCATCTCCTGTAAGGACGTTTGTACAAGTATGTTCAATGTCAGCATAACTAGAGAAATACTAGTATTCCTTTTCCAAGTCCTGATATTCTAAACTTCTGTCATTACTAACCAGCAGAGCGTTACCACTGTTGAGCAAGGGAAGAGTTTATCAAGCTTGTATATGGAGTGTGATGACGTGCAGAAGTGAAATCTGGCCATGCATGGATAAAAAATTATATGAGAATGATACAATGGATATGAGCGTTAAAAACAAGCTTAGATCTGATGCCCTCAGAGGAAGATTACATCTGAACAGTATAGGGAGGTATGTGCAGAACTGTAGTCTGTGTGTATATAAACTCCTTACAGCCCACAGCACTGGACCGAATATGATCAAACCTGGCATAATGATGATCTCTCACCTACGGATGGTGCACACTATTTTCCAAGGTAAAGGTCAAAAGTCTATGTCATAGCCTATATATATATATATATATAGTTTTGTGTGTGTGTTATGTGTATGTGTGTGTTGTGTGTGTGTTGAGCCATTATGTTGAACAAAGATGGCGGTAGTAAATCAAATCAGCGAAGAATCAATGCCGTCACCATCTCGAGTGTTGAGTAATTCTTTAGAACAAAGATGACGGCATTATGTCAAATGAAGAATCAGTGTAGTCCGGATCAGCAGTGGTTAAATCGTTTCAAGATGGAGACTGACAGTGAACTGACTTGCAACCAAAATTCGATATCTTTATAGTGAGATTGGAGACTTTTCATTGTCCTAACGAGTAGTTATAAATAAGATCGTCCAAATCATTATGATTCAAAAGCAGCTTAACAATATATATATATATAAATATATATATATATATATATATATATATATATATATACACACACACACACACACACACACACACACACACACTCCTGCAAACCTGACATGATGATCTCCAACCTAGGTAGTGAGCATAACCATTTTTCAAGATCAAGATCAAAGGTTATGGCCATATTCGGTGTGGCTTTTCATAAACTTCCCTACCAATTGGGGTTCGCCACCATCCAGGGACCGCCACCATGGCGCTGGCCAACTTCTTTGTGAATTTGAATTAAATTACCTTCCTCCACCCCTTGCAATGCGCGGGTATCTTTGCTAGTATGAAATATTTTATTTGGCAAAAATTTAACGTATAGAGATAGATACTTCAATTATGCTAAGTCTCTCTTTCAGTTCAAGGGGGAATTTCTCTTATTATAAGCATATTAGAAACTCAATAACGACCTTGACAAAAAAATAATAATCTAAGCGTGTGAGTAAAAAAATATTTGACGATTGGGCAGTATAGCTAACCAGAAAAAAAATAAATAAGCGATGAAACAAAGGACAAGAACAACGAATAGACAACAAATAACTGTCCCCAAACGATAGAAAATTCAGCCACTTGTTTAGTTTATCCAACAAAATGAAAAAGCCATCAAGAAACAAATATGTAAAAATTAAATGTTACTAAAGGTAAGATAAGTTACTCTTCTGCCTATCTGGATAAGTTTTATGGTTAAACTTATTTTAAAACGTTTATTTATTTCGAAACACACGTAGAAAAGAAATAGAATATGACATGAAACGGTCATCTGGATAAAGTCGATAATCGCTAAAAAATCGAAAATTAATCAAAATGTCCCGAGGTGCTTTATACTATTTTTATATTTAATGTCATAGTGATATTTATGGGGGGGGATTCTATCAGTTACGAATTATCCAATGTTAATTATACTGTACTTTTACCAAAAGTCTTTTACAAAAGAATACTTTTTACCTCTTAAAATAAAAATATTCTCGCACGCGCCTTAGTCTTATAAAAGAGAACAATCATCAAATATTTGACTAAAATCTCTTCACCCAATCCAATATGAGGGGTTTCTCTTTTTTCTCTTCTTTTCACGACTTCCTTGTCTTTTTAGAAACGAAAGCAGGTGTTACTTGATTGGTCAGACTGACTATATTCCACTCAACTAACATGTGTAAAAAAAAATTTGGTTTTATAATTAAGAAATAATTAGATTCTGCAAAATCCTTTTCTTTCCCAACTCATCATTTGTGAAAAGAACGAAAAGAAAAAAAATGACATCAATTGGAAAAGTTTTAATGAATTCGACACAAAAGATGCGAAATTCGAATGGAAAGTCTTAAGCTGTGACAATTCAATAGGCGCGTTTGCTGATGCGAACCGAATTTCAAACTTGAGCTCGATAGACCGATGTGAATACAGATTTAAAATTGAGCTCGACAGGCCGACGCGAATGCCGTTTGAAACTTAATCTCAATAGACTGACGCGAATACCGTTTGAAATTTGAACTCGACAGACGGGCGCGAATAGCGTTTCAAACTTGAGCTCAACAAACTGAGCTTTAGACTTGAGCTCGATAGACCAACGCAAATGTCATTTACATCTTGAGCTTGACAGACTGACGTGAATGCTATTTCAAACTTGAGCTCAACAGACCGATGCAAATACTATTTCAAACTTGAACTTGACAGACCAACGTGAATACTGTTTCAGATTTGTGCGCGACAGACCGACGCGAATACTGTTTCAAACTTGAGCTTGACAGATTGATGCAAATACCATTTCAAACTTGACCGACGCGAATGCTATTTCAAATTTGAACTTGACAAACAAAAGAAAATAAAATTTAAATAATTTTTATACTCTCAGTTTACTTCTGTGGAAGAAGTGCCTCGACACTACTGGGAAAATGAGTTTTGCAAAAATGAAAAAAGTAAAAATGGATCTGGCAGTTTTGCTCAGTGTGTGCACACGCCTTTGGCCTACGTTTGAAAGATCTATCTGTTTAGTAGAACAAACATCTCTATGGGATACATCACGGAAATCATGGACAGCTATCTGAATATCAATGAAATGATATTTTAATACAAATAATCTAATTTATAACACTCACTATGTCTGTCTGTCTGTCTGTCCCCATATTTATGAGATATATGCAAATTTGAAAGTGTGCACAAGCTTGCAAGAAAACCAAAAGGAAAAAAGGACACCAGTGGCTTTTGGGCCTTGATAAGTGGTGATGCCTATGTAAAAAAAAAAGAAAAAAAGAAAAAAAAGAAAAAAACATGGTTGGCAGAAAAAATGTGGTCGAAAAAGATAGATGAATAAGAAACGGCTGTCAATGACCGGTGCGTAGTGGAGCAGAAGCAGGAGACTTTTAAGCTGGTGTTAAGACGAGGAGAAAAGAAGATAGTAGTTAAAGGTGTTAAAAAAGAAAGAAAAGCAGAATCGGATTTATTTATTTTTGTTTGTTTGTTCATTTTTGACGGTACCGGACGTCGTAGGGGTCCAAGAGAGGTCTGAGCTGTAACAAACAAGGTTCAAGCGTAACGTCCCCGTTACATTATATATATATATATATATATATATATATATATATATATATATATATATATATATATATATATATATATATATATATTTCTTCTTTGTGATCTTTTTAAATAAAAATCCTGGTCACGACACCAAAATAAACGTAGAAGAAAGTTGGACACTGAATAAGTGAAGAGTTCTTTTGGATGTTGAAGCTCTTTTTACAGTTATCTCAAGGCAAAGGTACTTTTGATGCTCAAACAGGTGACAGGATGTCTTTCTTCGTTGCTTGCTAAGTTCTTTCTTCTAACCGAGTACAATTTACAAAGGGGTCGAATATTTTTTTTATCAGGGGACAAATGGAATCAATGCGCCTTGCAAGCTGATTGGTCAGTTCATGGCAACATCACCTGGAAGGGAAAAGTCTCCGTGAGAGAAAGTAGTGTATATTAATGACTGTTACCAAACTACCTACTTATTGCTCTTGTGTTCTTTTGTTTTACTATGAAAGCTTTGTTTGGTTTTATATACATTATACGTTTATAGAGGCGGCGAACTTTAAATCGATAAGTTTATTTTCTTTAATTGCAGATTTGGCAACTATCGCTTATTTTAAGTTTAGCTAGAAACTGGTATAAGAAAGAAAAAGGAAGATATTTATTAAAATCTAATTTTCAAGATTAACCTACTCTAAATATAAACAAGTCACGGTAAATAATACTGTATTACATTTGGTAAGTAGTATATGTTAATTCAAAAATGCTCAATTCCCTTAATAGAGCAGGTGTGTTTAAACGTTACATTATCTAAGAGAAATAACTTTAATGTGTTTTTCATAGTGTTATATACTAGACAAGAAAATCAGCATTATTATTATTATTATTATCATTATTATTATTGTTATTGTTGTTATTATTATTATTATCATCATTATTATTATTATCATCATTATTATTATTATTATTATTATTATTGTTATTGTTATTATTATTATTATCATCATTATCATCATCATCATCATCATCATTATTATTGTTGTTATTATTATTATTATTATTATTGTTGTTGTTGTTATTGTTGTTGTTATTATTATTATTATTATTATTATTATTATTATTATTATTATTATTATTATTATTATTAACAAGAAGGAAAAGTCCTGCCAGATTGTAGATTTTGCCGTCCCAGCAGACACAGAGTGAAGATGAAGGAGACATAGAAGCGGAGCAAATACACGGAACAGGCCAGCTAGATAAAAAGGGATTTAGAAGATGAAGAAAGTCCAAATAACTCATAGTAGGAGCACTAGGAACAATACCGAAAAACTTTGAAAAAAGAATGGGAGAGATTGGAATCAGAGGGATGGCTGCTAAGATACAACATATGAAAATAATATAAACGGCTGGAATACTAAGAAAAACTTTTGAACGTGGAGACCACGTGAGGGTCAATCAGGATGGAAAGACCGAAGAGATAGATAGATAGATAGATAGATAGAGAGAGAGAGAGAGAGAGAGAGAGAGAGAGAGAGAGGGCACAAATCAGACGCTCTGGTGAGTGCAAAGAGGACTTGGGACCTTGTCATCCAAATTTCCAGGGAAAACCAATGGTTGCTGTCAATGAGGAATCAATGGTAAGCGGCTGTTGCAATAACGCAAATTCATCTGCAAATGTTATCGAAAGAGGCAGAGAGTACTCGAAATTTGGTGAGACTTTGTCACTCAAACTCCATAGAACACCACAATTTTTTCTCAAAGAGAAATCTTTGATGTTAACCTGTGTGAAAATTCCTACTGAGTGAATAATAATAATAATAATAATAATAATAATAATAATAATAATAATAATAATAATACAGTATTACACGTTGCAAGTGGTATATGCTTAATATAATAGTGCTCAATACTCTAGGTAGCACAAGTGTGTCATAATACAGTATTAAATTTAGTAAAGGGCATATGTTAAACTGATAGGTACCCAATATCCTAAATAGAGCAATCGTGTTTAATAATATAATAATGCAATTGGTAAGTTTTAGATGATGAAGGGGAAATAAGAAACTTGTTTTAAATATTAGAAACATACTTCGCCTCCTTTTCTATGCACTCTCCCAGGCTTTACAGTCTCATTGAGAAAGAGTTTATGGCTAATCGACTGAGGCGCCTCTACCGGGGAATACCGACGGCACTGCTCAGGCATTTTTTTTTTTTTTTTGTAGACCAGAACGCGCTAATCAAGGAAAAGTAAATAAAATATCTACACGAAATGTTCAGTGATTTGCAAAGAACTCTTCGGTGTTTGAAGACAATATTGGCATGTTTCATTTTACCGGTTCATTTTTTATCTTAAAAGAAGAAGAAAAAAAATGATGTTGCGTAGTTGGTTAGGGTTATATCTGTGGGTTGTTTTATTATTAGACAAAGAGAGCGTTGTAATAAGCGTAAAGTGTTTTACCAATCTGCTCGGCGGGGAAACGGGGGATGGGGTTGCGAGTGTTGAAAGACGGCTTGTAAAGGTGTCAGAACACGGAAGCAAAAACAAAAACAAGGAAAATCAAATTCGCCCTCAATCGCCCTCTCCTGTCAAATATGGTTACATGCTAACATACCCTGCAGGCAGTGAGGTCATTACCGGGGGGCTGAAAGAACGGAAGAATAAAAGACTTCGAGGTGTGCTGGCTGGAAGGGGCGAAAACGCGATGATGTAAAATCTCTAATTAACTTTAATTCCTCGTCTGTTCAGGTTTGTTTGCTTTTTTTGGTGAGTGAGTTTGTGCATATGTGTGTATGTGTGGGTGGTGTGTGTGGTTGTGTGGGTGTGGGGGAGGGGTATTATATTAGAAGAATCTTTTTAATATAATTTGTTTTGTTTTGTAAATGCTTGGTTTGATTTGAATGAATTCGATTCATTATTTTATAGTTTTTCTTTCTTTTATTTCCATTTTTTATCGTCTTCTTCGTCCTTTTTTCTTCTTTTTATTTATTTATTTTTTATTCTTTACCATTTATTTTTATCACCCATTTTTCTTTTTTTAGCTGGCGATTTCTTTCCAAATCCATTTCCTTTATTTATTTTCCCTGGTTTTTCCTTCTTTTTTTTTTCCTCCCTTTTCAAATGTTGCCTTTCATCTATTGATTCCATAGCTTTTTATCTTTCATTGTTTGTCTTTCATTTTCGCATTTATTTTCCTTTCCATTTTCTCCTCTTTTCCTTTAGTTGCGGTTTTATCTTCCTTCCGCGTTTTCTTTTAAATTTCTCGTTTTCATTTCATACGTTGATTTTTCTTTTTCATTATGTTTCTGCTTCTTCCCTCTTCTTTATTTTCATCTAAATATATATGTATGTATGCCTGTCTTTCTCTCTCTCTCTCTCTCTCTCTCTCTCTCTCTCTATATATATATATATATATATATATATATTCCCTTATTCTATGTATCTAAAAGGTTTTAAAAACTGTAATTTTCCATGTTTATTTCTTTTAGCAAATAAGTTGCAAACCAATAAAAACATATGCTAATATTTTTCCTCTGAGGAGAAGAATAAGCATTGAAACATCATGGGTTAAGGAAATAGATTTATTAAATTTTATTCTTTGTTTTCAAACAATAAAAAATTCTTTATTTGAAGATTAACTTTTTAAAATCATAAAATTTAAATACGTAAATTTTGATTCATTTTTTCTATCTTGTATATTGAGCACTTTTATTTGACTGGGATTATATAAAAATATTACATCCAATAATATTTTGTAAGATCGAAAATCACTGGATTTGTATACTAGTAGATATATTATATTTCATTATTCTGAAGTATATATATATATATATATATATATATATATATATATATATATATATATAGTGCCAGCAAAAAGAAAGTCCGCACTTGTAATTTTTTCAAAAACTGCAAATTTTAGCTAAATTGATTATATATTAAACAAAGTTCGCAGCAACAAATTCGCGTTAAACCACTTAAATTATCGCCCCTAAATTAGTTGAAATATCCAATAACGGGCAACAAAGCATCTCTAACCGTAATTGTTGTTGTTTCAGGTAATACAACGTAACATTTAGTCCATGTGCCACGACTTTCTCTTAGTGATCGTCAGGAGCTCATAAATCTCCACCTTTCTGGTTTATCCAATCGAGAAATCGGCCTCAGATTGAAATGTGATAAGAAAATGGTACGAAAGACTGGGCAAAAGCACCAAAACACCGGCAATGTTCGTGATGCCCCTAAATCTGGTCGTACTAAAGTTACTTCTAACAGGGAAGACAATACTAGCAAGATCCGCAGCCTAAGAAACAGATTTGAAACGCCCACCCCCACATCCAACAACAGTACAATTTTGTTAAAAAGTGCTCTCTTTCTACTGTCAAGAACAGATTATAGGAATTTAATTTGCGAGGATATGTTGCAAGACGCAGGCCAATGATTTCTGTAAAGAACAGAAAGTGCTGTCTGGACTTCGTCAGATGCAATGGAGATCATGACTTTTCATATTGGTCCAAAGTGCTTTTTAGTGACGAAAGCAAGTTCAGTAGGCTAGGCAGTGATGGTAGGCAGTACGTCTGTCGGAGGAAAGACGAAGAATTTAATCCTAGGTCCACAGTTTCAATGCTGCAAAGTAGTGGAGGTTCAGTTTTGGTGTGGGGATTTATTAGTACCAATGGTCCAGGGCATATAGTTCGCTTGCAAGGTCGAATTAATTCAACCAAGTACTTGACTGAGCATTTTCTACCCTACTTTAAGAATTTGGATGATAATCCTATCTTCATGCAGGATAAGTCTTCCATTCACACAGCTGGCAATGTTAAGAGGTTCCTGGAAGAGCATGACATTCCGTGTTTGGATTGGCTGACACAATCTCCAGACCCAAATCCCATCGAAAACGTATGGCATTACATCAAGCAACAGCTACGCAATGATAACATTTCAAATTTGGAAGAATTTTGGACAAAAATTGAAGAAAAGTGGGATGCCCTTTTCCCAGAGTATTGATTGCTGCAGTCAAATTCACGGAATTCCCAAAAGATTGCCAAATTAAAGAAGGGCTGTGTTATCAAATATTAACTATTCAATTGTGTTCCTATTGTATTTGTGTTGCATTAATGTCCTAAAGTTACATTTAAATAACAATTTTCCATTGTGCGGACTTTCTTTTCCCCTCCTCAATGTGAAGTTATTTTTTTTTAAATTGACTAGAATATTTCAATTAAAAATAAAATATGAACAGGTAAAATTATAGAAGAATAAAAGGCGAATCAAATGAGGTATAGTTTGTTTAAAAAGTTACATTAGATTTAGCTAAAATTTGCAGTTTTCGAAAAAAATTACAAGCGCGGACTTTCTTTTTGCCGCCTGTATATATATAGAGATAGAGAGATAGATAGATATATAGATAGATAGATAGATAGATATATAGATAGATAGATGAAATCAAGTAGTAAAAAGTAAATTTACAAGCCGAAAGCTTCTGTAAACTTAGGCGAATATAAATAGTAATATTTATGTTGTGATTGATCCTAACCAACTAAAAAAGCTCAATACAACTAAGATAGAAAATAGAGCTTGTCATATAAGAATACTATTATTATATTTTACAAGAATTTATTGTTCAACAGGATACTCAAAAAAGATGTATTAAAATTTCCTTAACCGGCGGAGTTTCAAAGAAATGCGTTCTTCTCATCAGAGGAAAAATATTAGCAAACGAATATTATAGCAAAGTTATTTTTTGGTAATGCCAGTACCATAAAATTATATAATGCTGCTTCAATAATTGCCAGTACCCGTAAATTGATAGCTTCACTATAATACTCAATTGTTAATATGTTTCCTCTGATAAGAATAATGAATTTCTTTAAAACTCCGCGGATTAAGGAAATTTTATTTTTTTTGAGTATCTTGTGGAACAATAAATTCATGTAAAATATAATTTAAAATCTTACATTTGTATTCCTGTATATATATTTATATATATACAGGGTGACCCAAAAAACGGGCCCAAATTTAATTAGGCCCGAATGTTTTGCCCGAATGAAATGTAACTTTAGTTATAAGTAGTTTATTATATTCAAAACATCACATCAAAACACAAGGGTCTTCAGCCTTTTTTTCTACGTTCTACAGCATATGTTCTAGATGGCCTCCATTTAGCTTTTGTTTTTTTGGGGGTCACCCTGTATATATATATATATATATATATATATATATATATATATATATATATATATATATATATATATATATATATACAGTAGCGTCCAAAATAAAGGAACAAAGTTTTCAGACCTAATATTTATTAGAAATAACCACTGTAAAAAGCTGAAATTTTGACAACTGGTGGTCGTTATCATCCATAATAACATACTAAAATGTGTATCATTTGCAAAGGATAGAAAAAGAATTATAACAATTATTTATTTTATTTGTGACATTTGCTCTTTTTGATTGCGTGCAATCAACTACCCTTGCTGGAATTCAATGATTCTACTGTTTTGAATATTTCCAACTTGGAATATATATATATATATATATATATATATATATATATATATATGCTCAAGTAAATATTATTAAATGCAACAGAGACACTTTGCTTCATGATTCTTTTTTTTTAATTTTCGATTTCCCGTATAATCTCTTTTGTATCCGAATAAAAAATATGAATAAAAGTTCCATAATTGTTGCTGTCACGAGCGCTTTCGATTCGTCCACGAATCATCTTCAGATGTTGAAGTAAAAGTGCGAAGGAGCAAAAATGAGAATTAAAAGTGAAAACTAAATGGCGATGATAATTTAAAAAATATAGAGTCGATGAAAAGTCGATTAAAAATATAGGTCGATTAAAATTCGAGTATCAAAATCAGCAAGTTCGTGGACACCGTTAACAAAGTCCGTCCAATACGAACTACGCAAGACATTTTAGAACGTTACTGCTTTTCTCGAATGCGATATCATTTATAATGGGTTGAAGGGTTCTAATATATGACGCTTCAAGAATTTTTAATATATATATATATATATATATATATATATATATATATATATATATATATATATATATATATCGTTTGTTTAGTTATTTCTCTTATTCTTTAGATTTCTGTCATTCTCTCATTCATCTAGCTTCTTTATTTCCTTTTTATTTCTTAAAAATTCCTCTTCCTCAACCTGTCCTTTCTAATCTTATTCCATTTCTTATTTAAAACTAAATTAACTTTTTCCCCTAAACTTATTTGTTTTTTTTATGTTTTACCAATCGTTCCTAAGCGTTCTCATTTATTCACTGATTTCCCCCCTTACCCTCTCTTTATTTTCTTTGAATACTTTTTTAGTTTTACTTTGCATCTACTCTTCATTAGCCTTCCATCAGTTAAAAGCATCGTTTTTAAGCGCCAGGAATCCAAAAAAGCAAAGGGAGATAACCGGCAATGTAATATACATTAAAAGTTTCCAATCAATTTTTTTAAGCTTAGATGTGTGAGTGCATTCACGTTCTATTTGATGTGGCTTCCCCACTTAGATAAGTGAATTTGTTGGATCTGTTTTACTGGGTTGCAGATAGTGAATACCCACTTACAAGGGTCAGCTCGATGGTGTTCCCCCTCACACATGCGGTTGCACACACGTACACGCACATACATCCACGCACACACATAGCAATAAATGAAGTTAATAAGGATACAAATAATCTTTAAGCAAACAAAACTATCAAGATAGTGAAAGCTCTACACGATTAAGAGGAGCAATTAATATAAGAAATAAAAGATGATAATCAATAAGGAAAAGGAAGAAAAGAAAGAAAAGGAAGAAATATTAATCTGATGATATAATAAAGTTTCATTTAACTTTAAATTCTCATCTTATATATATTTGTATGTGTGTGTGTGTGTGTGTGTGTGTGTGTGTGTGTAGCTCGAGTGAATTTTAATGGATCTCTGTCTAATCCAATTTAAGTTGAAAACAGAGTGAAACAAGGTGATATACTTGCTCCTACATTATTTTCCATATATTTCGCTGTATAAAAGCCAAGTACATCCAAGGATTGAGTACTGCTGCCACATCTGGGCAAGAGCTGCTAAAAACAGTCTATCCTGCCTTGACAGAGTATAAAATCCTACAGAAGAGACGTTGAGAGCCTGTCTTTGTTTTATCGTTATTTCCACGGCAAGTGCTCGTCTGAGCTCCAATCTCTGGTCCCCCTTCGCCAATCTTTCACGAAAAACACCCATCTAGCTGAATCCACTGTCAGTAATTTTCCCCACTCTTTATCTGTGCCTAAATCAAAACGTAGATTCCATGAACAAAGCTTCTTTCTTAGAAGTGCACACCTGTGGAACTCTCTTCCGTTTGTCTGTTTCCCATCTGACTACAACTTGAATGTCTTCAAGTCCAACATAAACAAATTCCTGATGAATCGCCCCCTTAAGTAAGACACTTTATTAAATCTCCAACACTAACGATTACTACGATACTATCTCATTGATTACTGTACACGCAATAACTCTTATCCCCGAGTGGATTCCGGGCCTTGATAAGTGGTGACCTCCATCTAAAAAAAAAGTGCTGGTGCATGCTTTTAACAATTGCGATATTGGAGTGAAATTCGGCATCACACATCAGGTAAACTTTTTAACCTTACAAGTCTCAACATAAAATTGAAAACTTTTCAGAATCTTGTTTTTGAATATGCAGATGATGCAGACCTTGTTTCACATTCAGAAGTAGACGCATACTTGTTTATGGACAAGTTATCAGAGGCTTGTAAAGCTTTTGCACTTTCCACCAGTCTCAAGAAAACATGTTATGTATTTCCCTCCTATAGGAATGCCATATTTTGAACCAAACATATTGGTTGATGGTAAGAAGTTAAATGTCACGGGCAATTTTGTATATCTGGGTAATACGCTGAGTAAGGACTGTACGCTTGATGCTGGGATAAATCACAGAATAGATAAAGCCAGTAAATATGTGTGGTCAAATCGGGGAAGCACATCCAAAACAAAGCTAAGTGTTTACTATGAAGTATGCGCTATCACTGTGCTTCTTTATGGGTCAGAGACTTGGACAATATATAGAAGGCATCTCAAGTTATTGGAAAGGACTCTAACACCTGACACTGTGGTTCTTGAAGGGTCAAATAGTAAAAGTGTTGAAATGAAAACCATGCATCTAAATAATACTAGTGCTATATATAAACATTTGATAAAATAATCAGATGCGTTTGACTGGACACTTGGTTAAGATGGAGGACAAAAGACTTCCTAAACAACTGTTTTATGGTGAGACAGATAGGAGTAAAAGACCACAACAGAAACCAAGAAATAGGTTTAAGGGTTCTCTGAAAAACAACTTGAAAATACTTGAGATGGATGTACATAACTGGGAATCCCAAGCGAAAGATCAATCACCACCTGTGAAAGTAGTAAGACTTTTAAAGAGCAGCATGCAGATCTTGCTGTATTAAAACGTGTTTTAAAAAAGTATGACGAAAATATAATGTCAGCGAAATAGTAACAAGAACTGAAGTGCACTTTATGTGGCAGATACTTTTTGTGAAAAGCTGTTTTTTTTTTAGTTTAGTCAGATGTTAAACTTGGGTAGCTCTTCTCGTTTGATAAAGCCCTTTCAGGTTGAAATAAATTTATAATGCGATCGATCCAAATTTGTGTAGTGTTTTTAATTTTATGTATACTCTGCTATGCATGGAACGCTTTCACTAAAGATTTCCTACATAAATTGCTCTATCTACGTATTCAACTGGACAATCAGATTTATTGTTACAGAGCTAATTCTCTATTGAATATATATATATATATATATATATATATATATATATTAGTGGCCTGGCAAGGCCACAGAGGTGTTAACCGAAGCAGAAAACTGAAGCTGCCGGCCAGGACACTATATATAGAAATGTAGACAAATCTGGGCATATTTTATTGGTTTGAAAATATAGATCCTTTTCTGCCAATTGTATTTCTACCATTGTTGTTGTTTTTTTTTAATTTTTCGATTTTCCGTATAAAATTTTTTGTACCAAAATCAAAAATAGTAATAAAAGTTCCATAGTTGGTGTCACGAGCGCTTTCGATTCGTCCACGAATCATCATCAGGTGTTGAAGTAAAAGTGCGAAGG
>NW_027633844.1:25000-28964 GCF_053919585.1 Euprymna scolopes
GTTTAAATTTAATAAATATAAACCACCTTAAATCATTAAAAATTACTCATTAGTAAATATAGATTACTTTTTTTTTTTTTTTTTTTTAATAAATTAAGTTAAACCAATTACCGTCCTTAGACTCGTAAATCAAATAATAAAATAAAGCCATAACAATTATCTCCCCTTAAAAACTTGCAAAATGAATACTCTCTCTCTATAGATATTAACTGTAGCGTCTTTAAATTAAAATACGCTAACGGAAACAACTTACTGCACGAGCGTCGCCCTTTTAAAATTCATCATTCAATAAAATAAAAAGCTATAGCAAACATCTAAATGACTACTTTAAATACAGTTCCTGATTTCAAAAAAGAAAAACCAAAAGGTAATTATATATCTATATATTTTTAAATCAAATTTATTATGTAAATTCAAAAAAATATTTTTTTTTCTACTCATTTCTATCTCTAACCTATACCAATTTTCTTATTAATTTTCTTATAAATTTTAAATCCAAACCTTTTACTTCAATTTTTCAGATTCATCTGCCTTACTTTTAATGCTAGGTTTATTTTTGGTGTCTTTTCAATTCAATAGAAATCCTCCTAAATTTGCTGATGAGGAGACCGTGCTTACCAAAAAAACTATGTATAATTGTTCTACGTGACTTCATGTATACCACAAATAAAAAGCACAGATTTCCGAAACGATCGTACAGATAATTGACTTTGTTGTTGTTCCTTCTTATGAAACTGATTTTTTAATTTAATTAAATTTTGATTTTTAAATTTTTTAAAAATTTTTAAATTTTTAAATTATACATCACATTACTTAATATTGAATTAGCTCTAGGACATTTAACTATCGAGCTTATTATATATCTAAATTACAACGAGCATTTCCTGTATTTTAATTAAACTAGTAATTTCACTATTACATTAAAATACACTTAGCTCTTTAGACTATTATTCTAATCTCCTTTAAATTATATATATATATATATATATATATATATATATATATATATATATATATATATATATATATATATATATACGCGCGTGCACATACACACACATGGATGTGTGGATACATATTTATATATCCATACAAATGAAAATCAACGCTTATACCACCTTCACCGAAGGCATTTCATAATGATTAACAATATAATGTTACAGGCAACAAAATTTCAAGCAAAGAAACATTGTTCCCTTCATAAAACAACATCAACAACAAAATGCAAACTCCGTTTCCTTCCATCGAATTTCTATAGCCAAAGTTCCGTACAAAACCGAATTCAACTTTTCTATAGACTTTACGACCAAAATTGAACAAATAAAATTTCTATAAAAATAGCAGATAAAAAGAAAAACGCCCAAAATACACCATTCCTTCTCTCTCAGGAAGAAAAAAAAGACAGAAAAAAAAAAACAGACCAAAATTTCTATTCTTGAAAATTCTTCAAGAAGCTGGTTCGTTGAAATGAGAGAGAGAGAGAGAGAGAGAGAGAGAGAGAGAGAGAGAGAGAGAGAGAGAGAGAGAGAGAGAGAGAGAATATGTGTGTGTGTGTGTGTGTGTGTGTAAGAGAGAGAGAGAAAGAGTCATCTTAAAGTATCGGGGGTCTATTGAATTGTTTCCTACTTAAACTGGAGGATTTTAAAAAAATGTTTAGTTGCTAAAGGTTATAAGCAATACATTGTTTCAGCTTCCTTGCTCTGTTCTACAGAAGGCACGACTGACAAATCTGTATTTATTATTGGATGGCATCATCGTTAAGTCAGGAAGGAAACTGAATTCTAGGTGAACGCAGAAGCGAAACCAAACTCGACTGAACTCGGCACGCCCATATTCACTATTGTCTAAGCATCTCTCTTTGACTTCTATACGCATACCTATAGGCACGGTATTTCTTGTATATACACACATATCCTCCGCTCTATAATAAAGGCCAGTGTGTATTTGCTGTGACTGAGTTCGAATCTCATGACCAACAGGAATTGTTACTCTACACTGATGATTACGTAAGCATGAAGCACTAAGTCTGTAGGTCTAAATGAATAATTGTTATTTAATATTAATATTGATTATATATCAAGCCCCTTTAATAATACTTGAGGATAGGCACCATCTGCGGAATTATAACTAAGGAAGTCAACTAGCGTCTATGCAATGTTCCCGACTTTCGTTCGTGCGAACACTCTAGATTGTCATTGTATTCACTTGAATTCGGAGTTTAATAGTACTTAATTCCCTTCATATCCGTAGCAATTACTTAGTGGTCCTGAGGTAGAGGTTCAGCAAATGAGGCGAAAGGTAGCTTTATGGCTGGATTTGAAATTTATGACCGGCAGGAACTGTTACCTACACTGATGATTGAATAAGCATGAACTGTAATGTATATATATATATATATATATATATATATATATATATGCATATATATAACAGTAATATATATATATATATAACAGTAATATATATATATAACGGTAATATATATATATATTACTGTTATATATATATACATATATATAACAGTAATATATATATATATATTTATATATATATATACATAACAATAATACACATATATATAACAGTAATATATTTATATATATAACAGTAATATATATATATATATAACAGTAATATACATATATAACAGTAATATATATATATAACAGTAATATATATATAATAGTAATATATATATATATATATATAAGTAATATATATATATAACAGTAATATATATATATATAAAACAGTAATATATATATATAACAGTAATATATATATATATATAACAGTAATATATATATAACAGTAATATATATATATATATAACAGTAATATATATATATATATACATAACAGTAATATATATATATAACAGTAATATATATATATATATATATATATTACTGTTATATATATATATATATATATATATATATATTACTGTTATATATATATATATATATATATATATTACTGTTATATATATATATATATATATATATATATATATATATATATATATATATATATATATATATATACAACTGTTTTTTTCCAAGGAACATTTAAACTGCATCTGGTTAGTAAATTGGTGTTTTTTCATCATTCTACGGAACACGCGGTGGTGGTGGTGGTGGTGGTGGTGGTGCTGCTGCTGCTGCTGCTGCTGCTGATGATGATGATGATTGTCGTCGTCGTCGGTATGATGGTGGTGGTGGTGGCGATGATGATGATGATGATGGTGATGATGATGATGGTAGTGATTGTTGTGATGATGATGATCACCAGCACCACCACCACCACCACCACCATCATCATCATCATCATCATCATAATAACCCCCCCACCACCACCACCAAAATTGAATGGATAAAAAGAACTCCATACCAAAAATCGGAATCTATTTTAAGTTTAACGTAATTTTTGCAAAGAAAAATCCTGCCTACCATATTGAAAACGTTTTCTTGAAAAGAAACCTTGAAAAAAAAGCAAAAAGCTGCTGGCAAGTATTGAACTCCAACCCAGTTTTAAGAAAATGCTTCGATGGTCGATCACTTTTCTCATTGTTTTCTTTCTCTTTTTAATAGTGAATAGTTTTTGTCTTGAATCGATCACCTGTTTAATGGCGGCCGGCGTTATGAGCCTAATGGATGGTGCTGTAGACTTTGGCATTGGAAATGTTGAATTAAAATTCTTGTATTCTTGTATTTCCATCATGATATTAATTAGTGTGTAATCATAACACAAGTAATGATTTTTATTAGTCCTGTGTATTATGATATGTATATTACAACATGTATATATTACATGTGTATTATAATATGTATATTACAACATGTATATATTACATGTGTATTATGATATGTATATTACAACATGTATATATTACATGTGTATTATGATATGTATATTACAACATGTATATATTACATGTGTATTATAATATGTATATTACAAC
>NW_027633845.1:0-28913 GCF_053919585.1 Euprymna scolopes
AATTAATGAGAAAGGAATAATATCCCTTTTACAACGTACTTTATCGCTTAAAAATCATTAAAACCATTTTCACTACAAAAAAATTTGCAAAAGAAAACATAAAGACATGACTGTCTGTTTACTAGTTAAAATTAGCTATTTTAATTTATAATATAAAAAAGTTATACTTAGAGGAGACTGTAAGTTTGTTTGTTTTTTACTATAGATTGTTTTTAAAATTAAAAAAATGCGCAAATGAATTGACATCTGTTCCTTTATAATTTATATAAAAATTATTTAGGAAAATAACCAAACAAAACGAAGTATTGAATTTTCATTGAAAAAAAATCGAAATTTTATTTTAATGAAAATTTTAAACTAGTGAGGAATTTCCAATTGTTGTTGTTATTATTATTATTATTATTATTATTATTATTATTATTATTATTTTTATTATTATTATTATTATTAATAATAATAATATTATTATTATATTATTATTATGTTTATTATTATTATTATATTATTATATTCTTATTATTATGTATATTATGTTATTATTATATTATAATTATACTATTATTATTATTAATATTATTATCATTATTATCATATTATTATATTATTTTTATTATTATTATTTTTATTATTATTATTATTATTATTTTATTATTATTATCATTATTAATCTTATATTATTGTTAACTTTATTATTATTATTATGAATATTATTTTTTATATTATTATTATGTTATTATTAATAATATTATTAGTAATATAACTACTATTATTATTCGTATTATTATTATATTAATGTTTATGGATTAATATCCGTACTTATTATTATTATTATTATTATTATTATTATTATTATTATTATTATACTATAACTACTATTATTATTCGTATTATTATTATATTAATGTTTATGGATTAATATCCGTACTTATTAATATTATTATTATTATTATTATTATTATTATTATTATTATTATTATTATTATTATTATATTAACATAGTATTATTATTATTATTATTATTATGTTTATTATTATTATATTCTTATCATTATTATTATGTTATTTTTATGTTTATTATATTATTATTATTATATTATTTTATTTTTATTATTTTTATGATTATTATTATATTATCATTATATTATTATTATTTTATTATTATATTATTATTATCGTTATTATTATTATCATTATAATATTGGCTCACAAGGAGCTTATTATTATAATATTGGCTCACATTATATTATAATATTGGCTCACAAGGAGCTTATTATTATAATATTGGCTCACATTATATTATATATATATATTATAATATTATATATATTATAATATTGGTTCACATTATATTATATTATATCACATTATATTATATCACATTATATTATATTATATCACATTATATTATATCACATTATATTATATTATATCACATTATATTATATTATATTATAATATTGGCTCACATTATATTATAATATTGGCTCACAAGGAGCTTATTATTATAATATTGGCTCACAAGGAGCTTTCACAGCGATCTCTTCTTGACAATTGCCTGTGATGTTCCCTGGAAGCTGCGTGACAACAAGTCTTACTAGGTTTTAAGTTTTCTTCACTTCTTGCGGTAAAAATTTGCAAATTAATTTGCGTGATCGCAATTATTATTATTATTATTATTATTATTATTATTATTATTATTATTGTTATTATTATTATTACTAATTAATTATTTATTGAAATAAAAATTAGAAATCCAGTTTTTAAGTATTTGAAATAACGTGGGTTTTTTTTTGCAAATGGTGTGTCAAAATACGAAGAAATAAATTGGATGAAAACGATTCTTTAATTAAAAAATAATAATTGCTAGTTATATAAACAACTGAAATTCATATTCTTTTTGGAACAAATATGTCCGTTATAATACTACATTTTGATCATCGTCCGAAGACCAATAACTTAATTTTCATGTAAGAGAAGGCCCACGTCACAGCACAATTCGAAACATTGTGCAAACCCTGTAATAATTGAAGGAAAACAGCAGGAATGGAATAAGGAAGTTAAATCGCAATCCAGAGATTCTTCAATCTGTCATGAATAATGTTTTGGAAAGAGCACAAATACGCGAATCTAAAAATCGACAACATTTCAAAGGCGTATTTTTTCATAAACAAAGATTGTTTGAATTTTGCATTTTAAAAAAAAAATTTCGAATGTCTTAGATAGATTGAGTTAAAATTACAAAAATATATAAAAAATAAAGAATATATTTAAGTTCAAAACCCTTCAGTGACTTTTTATCCAATCTGTATAAGAAGAAGTCCAATTTTTTTAAGACCAGGCAAATGTGCGATTTCTTTTAATAAAAATTATTGTTCATTAAAATTAAATTCTTTCAAATTCAAATCGGAATCGGGAATCGGAAAAATTGGTATCATGCACTAAATAAAATTTTTTTTGCATATAAATGTATCGAATATGTTTGTGTTCATTTAATTTATGTTTTTGTCTTGTGCAGAATCTCAAGTTGTAATTGACACCGTGCATATAGTCATGAGCTTGATCGGAATGCTTGGAATAAGTGCTTCTTATTGCATAATTTGGTTGTACACCCCGGAAATATATCCAACGAATTTACGGTAAGTCTATTAAATATCATGGTGTGCATGATTAACAAAATGGATACAATCGTGTACTACGTAATTAAAACTAATCGCATATGATGCCCTTAATTAATATTATTGACACAACCACATAACCCGGCTCTTTAGCTGACTTGTGTTCAACTGATCGTATACAGTTAGTTGTTGCGTTTGTTTTGAGGTTGCCTTTTTCTTTTTTGTCAATTTTTAGGTATTGAACAAGTAAGTTTATAAGTATATAAATTATTAGCCGAAGGGAAGTAAAGATTGCTTGATCATGAATCGCAAGGCCTGATCATGACCCCATTAATTTTAGTTGTATAAAAATATAAGACTAGCATAATTAATACATTCGGGTGGATTTAGACAAAATTGCGGTTAGGGGTTAGGGTTAAGATTAAGGTTTAATCTTTTACTTTTTAATTTGATATACTTCTTAAACGATTTCTGTGAATTTTATCGTAGATTTTAATAAGTTATTGTGAGATTTTTATCTCTATTTTCGTGAATGTGTCATTTCTTCCTATTTATCCTTTTGTGCTGTTTTTACTTATATCAAATTTTACCTATACCGCTTTTACCGTGCCATTTTTACCGGTACCATTTTCATCTGCGTTACTTTTACTTAAATTAATTAACAGGTATAGACTGGGAATCAGGATCGCCGACTAATTCATATTGATGCTTCGATTTAATTCAATGTCTGCTCAATTTTGCTTTGAACTGCTATGCTGTTGGCGCATTTATTAAAGCTCATAGAAGTATATTCTAAGGTCCAAGGATCATCGTTTAGATATTACCTTTTCACCGGTTTAATTGAAATCGACGGTGAAATAATTTCTGATAATGTCTGTGCTGGCCTCTTTTTCGTGCAGGATTGAATATGAGGTATTTAAAGAGACCATAGTAGCCACTGAGGAAATGGTAAGCCCAAGATGAGATCACTGCGTAAACATCGGCTCTAAAGAGAGAAAACTCCTTTTAACATTCGAAGAGCAAGTCGTTAACTTTCCGTTTTGAATATCACATATTATTTCGTTGGTGCAAAAATAATGTCGTTTTTGGCGTTCACCTTCAGGTCAAAAAACATTATTTTTGCACCAGCCTAATAGGTAAGGAGGAGGAACCTGCACATCATATTTTCACAGCGATCTGATAAGGACGACATAAAATTAATACAAACAAATACTTATTGTCTGTCCTGTCGCCAATTCTCATATTCAGTATAGCTGCATTTATGTTAAGCCTTTTCCTAAAATATACATACGGATGTTGATTATAAAACATCTTCGTCGGGAACTAAAAAAAAAATGTATAGTTGTCCTATTCTTATTTATGCATTTAAAATTGATTACTTTTATTATTAATTAGGGTTAGCGTCTTATTGGCAAACATTTTCTCAGCGGCTTATTACTTTCAATTATGTTTGACTCGATACTGATATCATACTCTGCAAAAATTACCTAATTGTTAGAACATATTTCCAATATTTGGGAAAAATGACTCGTTCAGTCATACTATGACGTCAAGACGTCAAATGTCAATATATGATGTCCTTATATATATATATATATATATATATATATATATATATATATATATATATATATATTACATGGTGGTCACTACTTATCAAGGCCCGGAAGCCACTTGGGGATAAGGGTTATTGCGTGTAGAGTAATCAATGGGTTAGTATCGTAGTAATCGTTAGTATTGGAGATTTGATAAAGTGTCTTACTTGAGGGGGCGGTTCATCAGGAATTTGTTTATGTTGGACTTGAAGACATCCAAGTTGTAGTCAGGTGGGAAACAGACAAATGGTAGAGAGGTCCACGGGCGTGCACTTCTAAGAAAGGAGCTTTGTTCATGGAATCTTCGTTTTTATTTAGGCACAGATAAAGAGTGGGGAAAATTATTGACAGTGATTTCAGCTAGACGTGTGTTTATCGTGAAAGATTGGCGAGGGGGGACCAGAGATTGGAAATCAGACGAGCACTTGCCATGGAAATAACGATAAAACAAAGTCAGGCTCGCAACGTCTCTTCTGTGGGAGAGAGGTTGCAGGGAAGAGAAAAGGGCACCTCTTCCCCCACTGCACCACTTGCTCAAGATCAGAGGAGAGAGAATCAGAGATAACTTTGTCATTTACGGTCTTTGATGTGTTGCCATAGATGGTCGTGTCATCAGCATAGATTCAACGAATGATTTAAGTATGTGTTTTGGGAGATCATTGATGTAGATCAGGAAGAGAGTTGGACCCAGGATGGACCCCTGGGGGACTCCAGCATTAATTCTCTGGTCCTCTGATTTCTGCCCATCAACCACTACTCTTATAAGCCTATCAGAGAGAAATGATTTGATAATTGAGAAAACATTTCCAGTTATACCGTAGCTAGAAATCTTGCGAAGTAGGCTTTTATGCCATACCTTATCGAAGACCTTTGATATGTCAAAATCAATAGCCCTAGAAAGGAAGCCTTTGTCGAGAGATTAACTAATCCTATGAGATATAACCGTTAGCACATCTGCTGTAGATCTAGCAGAATGGATACCATATTGCATGTCACTAAGAAGGTTGTTTCTGTTGAGGTGGTTGACTACTTCTCTATTTAATATGGATTCCAGCAGCTTACTCATGTCACACAGGAGACTTATTGGTCTGTACTGAGAGGGAGATGACTTATCACCTGAATTCTTAAATATAGGGCATACAAACGAGGTTTTCCAGAGTGTTGAGAATCACTTCTCCTTGGGGCAACACTTAAACAGTTTTGTAAGTATGGGAGCAAATTCTGGTTGAAGCTTTTTCAGCACTATAATTGAAATGCCGTCAGAGCCAGTTGCTTGAATGGAATCAAGGTTCTTGATTAGCTTGGCGACTTCACGCACAGATATTTGTATGTTGCATAGCGTGTTGTCTGTTATAGGAGGAAATACGGAGAGGTGATGGCCTTGGTCGCATAGGGTAGAATTAGCTGCAAAGTTCTTGGCAAATAGTTTGGCCTTGTCTGATGATGACGAGATGACCTCAGGTCCATTGATGATGGTTGGGATAGAACGTACGCTTCTGTTCAGGATCCTGTTTGCTATTTGTCAAAACTGTTGGGAACCAAGCCGCTGCTCAGCTACTTTGGATTTAACGGAGTGAGCATATAGCTCGATTGCATTTTTTGCATATATATATATATATATATATATATATATATATATATATATATATATATATATATATATATATATATATACTGTTTTCACAAAATCAAGACAAAAAAGATCTTATTGATAGCAACAAGTTGTGTATTTTCATTATACGTTACAATCATACTGTGACAGTTCGGACAATTTCAAACCTTATATCGTTTGAAAATATTCACAAGAACGGCCTATATTCAGACGTTGAGAAAACACTATTTAACTCTCAATTTAATTCTCAACGTCTGAAGAGAGGCTGTTCTTGTGAATATTTTCAAAAGATATAAGGTTTGAAATTGTCCAACCGCTGATGAAACGATTGTAACGTATAATGAAATGTTGCTATCAACCTGATCTTTGTTGTTTGGATTTTGTGAAAACAATATATGAATTACAAAAACATTAATCACCTTATACTGACTTAAACTTTATTATTATATGAACAATTACCGAATTCTCACCTATCTGAACATAATAAAATAAATGTTATATATATATATATATATATATATATATATATATATATATATATATATATATGTGTGTGTGTGTGTGTGTGTGTGTGTGTGTGTGTGTGTGTGTGTGTGTGTTTTACAGAGACCTACACATTCATTCGTAATGGGCTCTTCTATTCATTATATAAAAATAACAAGTTTAATACTCTAGTGGGGGATTATCACTATCTAACGCGAGACTACAGACTGTCTAACTCCACAGCTGGTAAATACCGACAACCTTTTTTATATTCACTTTTTTGTCGCAATATATATATATATATATATATATATATATATATATATAAAACTCAAATGACCTTGTAACGAGTGATGTAAACCACTTTTAGGTTTACGACATCCGGTTGCTCATGCGCACATAAACATTAACCCATTCTTTTTTCAATAACATTATTTACAACGCATTCCTTTTCAATAACATCTCTGTATTATTTATTTTAACTTATGATCGGAATTCTCAATTCCAAATCTAGTTTCCCAGGTTCGAATCTTCGACTATCCTATCTCATATTTACTCTATTACAAAAACAGGTGGCAGTAGGAAAATCATGTTTAATTTTCGATTTTTGAGCGATTATGCGGAAAAATAGGTAACTTTAGATGAATAGGGAGGATTTTTTTTTTTCATGTTTGAGTGATCCGTCCGTGATTTTTCATTTTAATATACTTTCATAGAAATGTTTCTGTTATGTCTAAAAAAAAACTATTTTCTTTACGTCGCAAGTGTCACGCTCATACATGAATCTCATAGCTAATATAACATACTGACCCACCGGGTCACGGGTAGTCTAGTATATATATATATATATATATATATATATATATATATACAGAGAGAGTGTAGCCCGAATATGAGAAAATTCAATATCAGGATGAAAAAAAAGGAAGCCTTAACTTAATATATATATATATATATATATATATATATATATATATATAGAGAGAGAGAGAGAGAGAGAGAGAGAGAGAGAGAGAAGAGAGAGACAGAAAGAGAACGAGAGCTAGATATATGTAGCCTCGTATATATATATATATATATATATATATAATTTTATATATGAGGTGAATTTATTCGACACAATATGATTCAACTAAAAAAATAAATAAAAGCTAACGTGAATTAAGATTAAAGTTAAGGTGTATTGTGGGCCCTCATCTCTTTTAAAAAACCTTCTTAAACTTTGTGACATTTTTCCATTCTATGGAGGTCAGGCGCGAACGAACACTCCATAATTTTATTATACCATATTTCTTCAAACTGAAACATAATTATCAAAGTATACTTACACAGATAGGTATGAAAAGGTTTTATTAAAGTGTGTGCCTATTTCCATTCTATGGAGGTCAGGCGCAAACGCAGACCCCACAATTTTATTATGCACTCCCTATTTAAGTTAAAACATACTTATCAAAGTATTTTTATGTACATCTATATCAAAAGCCCTTGTAAACGTTTTTTTTTTTCATTTTTTATTTATATACTTTGGGGACCAGGCGTGTACGCAGACCTCACCATTTTTATGAACCACCGTTCTGCCAGATCAAACATACCCATTTCTGATCCTCGATAATCTTCTATCATTATATGTAATCAGTTTTTTAAATAGTCAACCATATAGGAGCCTATTCATGACCACACACACACACACACACACACACACACACACACACACACACACACACACACACACACACGTTCAGCTTTATATATATACTAGCAAAAGTACTCGCCGTTGACCGGGTTCAAAAACAGCCTACAGAAAATGGACTCTGATTTATGAAAGTATGATAGGTTATGAAAAGGAAGGGTTGTAAAGAGATAGCTTCGAATTTGGGGGTATCAAAATCAAAGCAAAATATGATGAAAGTAAAAAGAAAATAGATAAACCCCATAATTTATTATACCATACCTGTTCACTCTGAAACACTTATCACAATATTCTGTGGATCTATATTAAAAAACCTTGTTAAACTTTGTGACATATTTCCATTCTATGGAGGTCAGGCGGAACGAACATCCCATAATTTTATTATACCATATTTCTTCAAACTGAAACATAATTATCAAAGTATACTTACACAGATAGATATGAAAAGTCTTTATTAAAGTTTGTGACTATTTCCATTCTATGGAGGCCAGGCGCGAACGTAGACCCCACAATTTTATTATACCATCCCTATTTAAGTTAAAACATACTTATCAAAGTATTATTATGTACATATATATCAAAAACACTTGTAAACGTTTTTATTTAATTTTTAAATTTTTTATTTCCATACTTTGTGGACTAGGCGCGAACGCAGACCCCACAATTTTAATGAATCATCATTATGCCAGATCAAACATACCCATTTCTGTATCAATAGATCTTCTATCGTTATATGTAATCAGTTTTTTAAAATAGTCAACCATACAGGAGCCTATTCGTGACCAGACACACACACACACACAGGGACGTTGTATATATATATATATATATATATATATATATATATATATATATATATATATATATATATATATATATGAGATACCTCAAGCATCACTCAACTCAAAATACAATTGCTAATTACTTTGGACTTCTACCCAATCATGACGGGACAAGAGCATGTTACACTGGTTGCTTAAAAAGGTTATGTTCGAAATTCCCTGCAGATTCCTGAGTCCGACAGAAAGATGCCCGACTCCAACAAGATACACCTGTTACTGAGGTTACATCAATCAAAACTTTGCGAAAATATCAGTCCAGATGAAAAGAATAGTCCGAAGAATCCAAATAATATGAATAATCAATCCTCATCTCAAAAAACTCATAAACGTAATGTTGACTTTTTCTTTTGTTCATTTCCAGAAATGTTGGCGTTGGAATGCTTGGAATATCTGGAACCATTGGAAACATGCTTTCACCGTTTTCACGCGTTGTGGTGAGAAATTTTTATTTTTTATTTTTATAGCATATCCTTTTCAGATCTCTCGATAAAAAAAAAATACAGTGCGAGAAAAATATGCACGCTCCCATTTTCATATTCAGATATATATTTCCTTATATTTATCCTAAAGCCTGCACTATCATCCATATACACACATATTAATAGATACATACACACATACAAATGCAAATACGCACACAGTGAGCTTGACAAGTCTATGGCATAATTTCTAGAGTCTCGCTTCCATTATTTTGTCCTCTAGTCCTTATATTCTATTAGCCTGGGTGCCCGGCGTTTCCCAGGTGTTTGGAGGTGTGTGTTGAGCCCAAAAAAAAAGTTGTATTAGGCAGGCAGGCTCGAACCCGTGACGCGAAGGCGGAAAAGAAACTGGAGGTGTGTGTAATTAGGCCAATATGTATATCCGCGCATCAAGGCCTTCATTCTGGACATGCCTGGATGACCGCTATGAAATTCTTTTAGCATTCTCTTTTGCAGTGTGGTCGGTATGACGACTCTGTCTGCATACAATAAAGTCTGTGAGCAAATCGAAAATGGCGAAATTTTTTAGTTTTTCTTTGACTTGTCATTTAGCTGCACCTGGTTTTTCGTTCTTACAATGAATTCATCTGCTGCCTTATTGATGTAGTTCCCATAAATCAAATAAAACGATCCAATCAATTCCGAAGAGGCAAGAATTTATACCTGGAAAAACTGACACTTTTGTAGAAAAACATTTTGATCCAAGGGATACACTGCAATTAAATTCTCCATGAATTTTAATCTCTTGCCGGATACTCCTTTGGCATTTTAAAATGTTTTTTCAAGTTTTGGACACCCAATCCTCTTCCAAGTCACTTCGTCGATAATTGAAATATCGCTACCTGCATCCAAAAGTAGTTTCACTATGTGACCATTTATTTTGCTATTGACAAATTTTCTTTTACTTCCTTGTCTCACTTCTTCTTTTGACAATACTACATTTACTTTAGACTTAAATTTTTATCTTTGTTTATTTTGTTTAGTTCGCCACTGGGATGCTCGGTGTCCGACTTAACCATATTTGGCACAAGATTGGTCTTTAAAAGCGCAATTTTTCTTAAGTGCGAACCCGCACACCTCCAACATTCAAAACGTTTTCCTTTGTTCTTGGGAAATGTTTTTTGTTTTACCATTAGGACGTGGGATGTAGTTTTTCCCTCTATCTTAGTGGTATCCCTTTTCATATTTATCAATTTCTGCCATTCTTCTGTCATTTTTTTGCAAGTTAATTTCTGGATCTTGCTCCATAATCGATAAAATCTTTGACCTTAAATCCTTGTCCTTGGTGCTGTCAGTCCCTAAACAAATATATAACACTTAAACATGTCAACTGACAAATCTTTTAATTTAAATAGTTCACACTGGGCGTTAACTTTTCCTGCATATGTGACAATATCATCAGTTTCTTCCTTTGCATGTTCAAGCACTTATACCTTGTATGAAAAAGGCTGTCTCTTTCACCAAATATCGAGTACAAAATTCGAACTGTTTCCGACAAAGAAATATCTTCCAGTTTCTTTGGTAAAATCAAATTCGTAAATGTTGTATTTTCCTCCTTACCTAATTTCTGAAGTAAGATTGTGATTCTTTTCTTGTCCGACCATTTCTCACATCTTTTTGTAAAAATTGTCTCGAACCTACGATAATAGGCAGGAAATGTATTACCACGTTCTGGGTCGTATTTGAACTCCCTTAGAGAGTTGGCTATACCCTCTGCCGAAAAAAATCTAGATGCGCGATTTTCAGATTTTTGTGACAACACAGTTTCACATAATAGATAATTCTCTGTAGTTTGCTGAATGACGAGTGATTCAAAACGTTCTTGCTGAATCAAGATATGTTTTTGAAATTCAATTTGAGATTTTTGCTGAGCGATCAAGCTCTGTTATTGTTTTCGTTTACTCCGTTATTTGTTCGGAAGACATTTTTTAACGCACAAATACAAAGTCAACGTATGCAAAATTTTGTTCCAAAAAATAAAATGTTCCCCTTCAGATATCGTCACAGAAAAAATTTTTTGTCAGCACTTGAGAAATATTAAAAGAGAAAAAAATTCACCATACAAAATATCGTTTATATAGTTTACAAATTTTCAGAGATTCCTTTCGTCTTTTTCAAATACGTAAACTTCTTTTAAGAATTTTTTTATGACAGAGAAACAATTTCCACAGTACAATTCGTTTTATCGAACTAACCAAAAACAAAACACCTCCGAATTGTTTTTCAACACGAAACGATATGACGTCAACTTTTCAGAAAGTTCAAAGAGAAAAACGCCAATAAGAATATAAAAATTTGTACTTGCGTGAATACTCGTCTTTCGCTTTCTAAGAAGTATTTCCTTAATCGGATATAAACTCTTCGAGATTTTTATTTTTTATTTCGCGTTCAGCACGTGCTCACTTTTTTCTTTTACTGAGTTCGCATCTCGTCTACGTCGCCAATTTAACATGCGCTAAGGTGGCCTATCAATTCGGACAATCAAAGATAAAGTATTCCGTGAAAGGGATAAATAAATATACACTGTGGTTTGAATACTGGAAGGGAAGTTTATTTACGTATTTACATAGAGACAAATAAAGCGTGTTAATGTCTAGGGAGGAAGTCTCTGTTTTACTACAAGGGTCCGGTGAAAACCGGTGACTCGGTTCCTTATGTAGAATGTTCCGGGTTGGTTATCTATCTCAACATAACAGATACACTGTCTCCACACCCGCAAGGGTTTTGCATTTCATCTACCAACACATCTTTATATCACCGACGAGGACGACCACTTCGGAATAGCAGTATTGAAAAACCAAACATTTTTGATATTTCGGATCACAGACTTTTCCACTGGACCACTATTCCTCCGACCTGGCAGTAATACACCGGAAAATATTGAATTAATTCTGATAATGGATTGCCCAGGTTGTATGAAATTCCTTTTCCTATAACTATTATTCGCCATTCAAATAACATTGCAATATATGTGCTAAACAGCAAAATACGTGTTGATTCATAGCTGAAGATTTTGATAACCGCATTTCATTTCCTCTGATGATATCCGCCATTATTGAAAATCCATGGATTAAGGAAATAAACATACATTCTCTCTATATATATTCCTTGTGTCAAACAATAAATTTTTAACACGAATATATGTCTTTATATTTTGATTGACAGAATTTAACTTTAATCATTAAACTTATATATTGCTCTATTTTTAAATATTGAGCTTTACCTTTTAATATCTAAGAGGATAATTCACTTGATCTTTAATTTTGTTAATCTTGGACTTATATATATATATATATATATATATATGTATATATATATCATATATATTATATTATATATATATATTATATTATATATATATTATATATTATATATATTATATATATATATATATATATATATATATATATATATATATATACACACACACACAAGCAGTTCAGCCCGGCTTTGCTCGGGCGCTATGTAATGTTCATATCTTTACGTGCATATATATATATATATATATATATATATATATATATATATATATATATATATATTAAAGGTTTGACTCATGTCCAGGTAACCTACATCTAAAATTCCAAGTATTTAGAACCAAAATTGGAGGAGGAGTTTGGTAGAGTCTGCAAAGGTAAAATCTTTAAATGTTGACTTTTTGGCAGCCAAATGTTCGCTCCAAAAGTGATTAAAACGGTTGCTGAATTCCTGAATGCCGTTTATGTAAAATTAAAAATGTTTAGACCCAAAATTGGCTGAATAGCTTGCTAGAAACCGCAAAGATAAAATCTTTTGAAATTTATCTCCTTGGCAGCCAAATTTTCGGTCAAAAACCGATTAAAAACTTGCCCTATTCCTGAATACACTTTATGTAAAATTCCAAATTTGTATACCAAACTTTGGTTGAGTAGTTTGGTAGAGACAGCAGAGATCAACTTTATTTTAAATTTGACCCCAATTTTGACACCTTTAACATTTATTGTGTTGGGCTCAAATCAAATTAAAAAATTTGATCCATGTCCAGGGTCAAATTGTTGAACTTTGACCCCTTGATAGCCAAATTTCTCGCCAAAAACCGATTAAAAAGATTTTCCCAAATCTCAATACCCATTATATCAAATCTCGAGTCTGTAGACTGAAAATTGGTAAAGTAGTTTGGTAGGGAAATGTACACACACAGACACTCACCTTTATAGATCGAAATCACAACTGAAACATGTGTGCACATATGTAACTAATATAAGCTTTATATATATCCATATTAATTATAATGTACCTTGTGTAATAATGCTTTCCTTTATAATGCAGGTATTGTATATTCCATGGTTGCCTTCATCAGTGACCGGTGCCGGAAATATACTCGCTAGTTTCCTGCTGTTTTTATTGCCAGAATCACGTGGTCACCAGTTGCCATCAACAATGGACGAAGTTAGACGATGGAAAGAGGAACGCCTGGAAAAGAAATTGGCATTGAAGAACAGATATGCGGACAAATATGACGACGAAAACCTTTGATAGTCTTTTTTTTATATATGGTTTATCAATAAAGATCTGTTTACCGAAGTATTTAGTTGTTTCTTTTATTATTTTTTCTTTTCTTTTCTGTCAGCTTTAGATAATTATTTAATCATTTGAACTCATCGGAAGGTGACGGCAGTCAGGTGGTTTACGACATTGACTGACGATGCGGATATCCAAAGTTCGAATCCAGTTCGTTCTGCAAAATCACTTTCATTTAACCTAAAACGTAACGCAACATGCGGTCGCAACCGAGATTGAACTCATTACACAAGTTTGTAATGTAATCCAAATCTTGCCCAAAACTGAATAATTGATGCTTCGCTAGGGCTATCAAGAGTATTTTTTTATCGTGACGTCATCACTAGATGGGTTGCCTACCACGGCTTAGGAGAGGTCCATCTATTCTAGAGAGAAGGATAGATCGTGGCAGTTTCCCAACCTGCTATTATTACCTCGTAGTACAAATGGTTACCCATCTGGTACTGGTCAGTTTCAACGTTGCTTAACTTCGGTGATCTAGTAAGAACTGGTGTGTCAGTGTGATTGTATCGTATACTTTCATTTAGGACGTTGGAAACATTCACGTGGTCCCTCCTAACTTATTTCTGGATATATCAAAATGCATTCTTGTGTATTAAATTTCGTAATAAATTTGTATTTTGAATTTTAATTAAAATTTTTATTTTATTTTATGATAAT
The DNA here is from genome assembly GCF_053919585.1 of Euprymna scolopes. Taxonomy (NCBI): domain Eukaryota; kingdom Metazoa; phylum Mollusca; class Cephalopoda; order Sepiida; family Sepiolidae; genus Euprymna; species Euprymna scolopes. Next base: position 14,537 of record NW_027633845.1, read on the forward strand.
GCGTTTATAATTTCAATAAATACTTGAATGAGCACAGCTTTCGCATTTATCCATTTATACATTGCAATTTAATTTCTATTCGTTACTTGAAATCGTTGAAACGAAACTAGTATATAAGAACATGAAAAGACACACCCCTCTGACTTTCTCTTTATCAATAAGAAACAAAGATCAAACTAATCGAGAAGACATAACTAATCTATAAGAAAAAGAGGAGATGACGGTGGTTAAATGATTGACGACGCAGATTGACAACATGGCTGGCAATCTTCACGTGGTTCCTACCGTAAGTACTTGACAGAATTACGACTGGAAATATATCATGGAAACCAATGCCAACAGTAGAATCTTCGGATTCATACGATATGATGATTTTAAATCGTTCCTGGTTAGATTTAAAATTTTGTTGTAGATATATATACTGTTTTCATATTACTAATCATATTTATTTTGTACTAGCAGGGCTACCCGGCGTTGCTAAGGACCGTATAAACAATGAGAAAATTTAAGTTGATTTTGAATATAATTGTTATATTCCTTGGAGAGAGGAATTTTTAATGTTTATGCATCATTTGCTATTTCGAGCAAAAGAATATTTTACCTAACCTAGGACGGCTGTTACATATCCGATTAAAGGAGGTTTTGACCAAAGTAAACACCCATCATCACAAGTGCATTTGAGAAGTTTTGTCACCGCACAAGCAGAATGGCACAGCTTATAAAATAAACTGCATATTTTTTTATAAGACAGGGGCGCGTTCGAAATGAATGTGCATTTCTAGAGCACAATTGAACCATGACATTTGACTTTTGTACGTTTAATTTGAACCCAAAATAATTTCATAAGATCAACAGTTCTTTGATAAGACAGGGGCGCGTTTGAAATGAATGTTTCTGTTTAGAGCACAACTGAACCATGATACTTGACTTTTGCATTTTAAATTTTAATTCAATCCATTATATATAAAAATATTAAAAAAAAAATATCAACAGTAAGTTCTCTACAGTGCAATGTCGACTAAAATATAGCATAGACTAAGTCACTGCGGGGAGGCATATGAAGCTTCCTCCTGGCACACTGCGGTGGTGCCAACCAAGAGCAGGTAATCAATGGATATGATTAATAAATGGTCGATTTCACAGATTTCGATGACAATAAATCTATGGGAGGATGGAAAATTTGTTGATCCATGTCAATCCCGAACAACGTTGGGTCTTCTTACTAGTTACTAAATAAATCTGGTCCTGACTAATAAAACTTCTTTCAGAAAAAATTGACACGTGCCAATTTGAAGTTTAGTACTTTATCAAAAATCACACGGATTTTTTTCTCCTAGTGATGTAATCTATATGACAGACACGAGGCTTATTAAAGACTAGCAAGACCCGTTAACCGGCGTTGCCTGGTGGTAGCATGCCCCCCTCCCGCGTAAAAATTAAATTACGGTTGTTGTTGTTGTTGTTGTTGTTGCCCAACCCCAACCTCCTCATGTTAAGAACGGCTTTCAGAATGGACACCCCAACCTCCCTATATTTAGAACAGCTCTCGGAATAGGCATTCCATTTTGTGAGTGGGCGTGGGGTAAAAAAAAAATTGCCTGAAATGTAACTTTGATAATCGCTGTCAGGATTTGAACGCGCAAATTCTATGAACTAGCAACGGTCGGTGCATACTAATCTGGCAGGTAGGGTATGGTTCAGCGTATGGTAATTCTGTTGGCAATACTGAAGTTTAGATGGCAAAATATCACTTAAAAGGAACTAAATTCCTGCAGTCACCTGCACATTACCATATAAACATGTAAACGGTATTTTAGAAAGTGACAGTTTTAAATAAGCCTTAAAAATTAAACAATATGTAAAGCTTTTTAAATTTTAATTTTAGGCAACAGAAACAAATTTTTTTTATAATCATGTAAGAAATACTGTTCACAAAAATAGCAGCGAGTACCCATGCGAGTCCCATCCCTAAATAAAAAAACGCTAAGAGGAAAAGTAGATGAAAAAATGAAATGCTTTAGTCGACTGAGTTCCCGGCATTGCCCGGGTGTTTGGAAGTGTGTGTTGAGCAAAAAAAAAAAAAAAAAATGGTAGTAAGTAGGCAAGCAGGCTCGAACCCGTAACGCGAAGGTTGTAAAGAACGTGAAAAAAAAGAAGAAAAATACAACGCCTGTAAAACGTACGTATCGCGAGGCGTGAATGACTTTGCCAACGCCTTTCAAATGCATGTATGGTGAGGCGGTCGCAAAAACTGACCCCTCCTTGCAAAGAACGGCCCAGTTGACGGTGAAAATGTTGTCAGGGTTCGTTGCATGTGTCGAAAGTTTATTAAAGTATAGAGATGAAAAAAATTATTATTTTTTTTTTTTTACATGGGGGTCACCTCTTATCAAGACCCGGAGGCCACTCAGGGATAAGGGTTATTGCGTGTACAGTAATCAATGATATAGTATTGTAGTAATCATCAGTATTGGAGATTTGATAGAGTGTCTTACTTAAGGGGGGGTTGTCAGGGAAAGAGAGAGTAAGAGCGAGAGAGAGAGAGAGAGAGAGAGAGAGAGGGGGAGCGATAGAGACCGAGAGAGAGATAGAAGGGGAAATAGAAAGAGAAATAGAGGAGAAAAACTAAAATGGAGTCAAACGAACTATTATATTACAAAAAAAATACAGAAAAATAAAGAAGAGAAAACAATTGGTTTATTTGTAGTTGTGGTTTACTTTAGCACGGTTACGATGTTGACGACGCTCGCTCTCCTCTCTCTATTTCTTTCTCTCTTCCTCTCTTTCTCCCTCTATCTCTCTGTCGCTATATATATCAGGTTTCATAATGTTGCGCTCGCACGCTCTTCTAAAAAATCTCCAATTTCGTGGCTACATCTGTTTATCTATGCAGAAAGCGTAAATTGTACCTATTTACAATGCCTCCCCACGGGACAGAGTTAGACACCAGGGTCGGTTTTTAACGTGGAGAAAAGGTACAAAAATAAAAAATTGTCTTAGTCGTGAAGGACTGATCCTCCACCGAAAGAGAACAAGAAATGGAAGTGCAGCATCTGAAGAACAGATACTACACTTTGATCTTTATATTTAATAATTTCGTTTAGGGCCAAGAAGGATAAATAATTAAACGAAGAATTGTATTCATATGAATAAATAAACAAAACAATTGTCTTGCTGTGGTTTGTTTACTTTAGTACGGCTACGATGTTGATGACGCCCCCCTCTCTCTCTCTCTTTGTTATATCCTTACTTTAAATAAGAATACAGCAAGAAACACGGGGTTATGGGTGAAAGACAAAGGGGTTTATTTATAAGGGAATGCATGTGACAGAAGGGTTGCTCGACATCTTGTCTTATTCTCTTCCTGTCTTTTTTCCTTCTGCCTCAGTCACGTGAGAGGGTCAATATATCCATAGTTCATTTCATCTATGAAGGGATGTAAGGTTATTTGTTTATTTTTTAATCGAAAAGTTGTTTTATGCATTTATATTTTCGTATCCAGCATTCCGCAAGGGGGTGGCATTTAAGATTGGCAAATAGAATTGGTGAAAAGTACTTTTATAACTGACAGAAGAGGGAACCTTACACTGAATAAACAATAGTAGCGTTGCCATCATCATCATCATCATCATCATCATCAACAACAACAACAACTCCATGTTTTATCCCACTTGTGATTGGCACGTGTGTTTTTTTTTGTCAGAGTTAAGTCCTAATTTAAATCTCGTAAATTTAATTTAAAATTATATAACTCTTAAAAATATACAATATATTTGACAATTTCACCAGGAAAAAGAAAATCACTTGGGGTTATGGGTGAAAGACAAAGGGGTTTATTTACAAGGGAATACATGTGACATAAGAGTTACTCGACATATTTTCTTATTCTCTTCCGGTCTTTTTTCCTTCTGCCTCAGTCACGTGAGAGGGTCAATATATCCATAGTTCATTTCATCTATGAATGGCTGTTAGGTTATTCCATTACATCACTCTTTCTATCTCCCTTTCTATCTCTCTCGCTCTCTATCGATCTTTTTCTATCTCGCTCGCTTTCTATCGCCCCCTCTCTCTCTCTAACTCTCGCTCTTACTCTCTCTCCTTCTCTCTCTATAGTTATATCCGTGTATAATAGTGCCCATACTGTCGCGCTCGCCTTCTCTTATCGAAAATTTCCAATCACATTTGTTTATCTATACTAAAAGCGTAAAATGTAGTAAACAGTAAAATAAGTAAACGAATGTAGCGCGTAGAGAGAGCGGCCATATTTGTTCGTTTATTTAATAAGACTGTGTAATCCTGATTAAACAATTAGTCGGAGAGTAACCAATAAGAATGACCGGAACTTGTTTAGTGAGAAATTCTTATTTTTGAACTGTGGAAAGGAAAGGTAACGGTTTGTCTATAAGTTCATAAGCCAGTTACGAAGAGAGACAGGGCAGTATATGTAGAATGTGTATATTTATATCCGGTGTAAAGTGAGGGCGGTGAGAGAACTTTAGAATTAGAGAAAAATAGGAACTATTTGAAGATTATGATAATGTTGCTCCTGGGATAAAATGTATGCTTGTATCATAACGACTAAATATGTCTAAAATGTCGTTCTAAAGTTAAATAAGGCAGTGGTTAATAGTGTAGACATAATACATTTGTATATGGCATCTGCTGTTGCAAACCCACGGTATTTTTTTTACACGGTGGTCACCACTTATCAAGGCCCGGGAGCCACTCAGGGATAAGGGTTATTGCAAGTACAGTACGTTGGTGTGGAGATTTGATGAAGTGTTTACTTAAGGGGGCGGGTCATTAGGAATTTGTTTACGTTGGACTTGAAGACATCCAAGTTGTAGTCCGGAGGGAAGCAGGCAGACGGAACAGAGTTCCACGGGCGTGCAGTTCTAAGAAAGAAGCTTTGTTCATGGAATCCACGTTTTGATTTAGACACAGATAAAGAGTGGGGGAAATTTTTCACAGTGGATTCAGCTAGACGGGTGTTTTTCGTGAAAGATTAGCGAGGGGGAACCAGAGGTTGGAGTTCAGACGACACCTGCCATGGAAAGAACGATAAAACAAGGATAGGCTCGCAACGTCTCTTCTGTGGGAGAGAGGTTGCAGGGTAGAGAAAAGGGCATCCCCACTAAGCCACGAAGTCTATTTTGTACTCTGTCAAGGCAGGATAGGCTGTTTTTAGCAGCTCCTGCCCAGATATGGCAGCAGTATTCCATCCTTGGACGTACTTGGCTTTTATATAGATAGAGAATTGCATCACTAGTGAGATATCTTCTGGAGTGGTAGAAGGATCCCACCATCTTTCTAGCGACCTTGGCAACAAACTTGATGTACGTGTTCCATTTCAGATCAGGAGTAAAGGACAGACACAGAAGCTTGTCAAAACACGGGGCTTCTCCTAGACGAGAGCCATCCATTTCAATTGATGCCCGATGGGGATCAGAGCGTTGATGATGTAAGGATAGGAGTTTGGTTTTAGATGCATTAAAAGTAACCAGCCACGCCTTCCTCCACTGAACCACGCGCTCGAGATCAGAGGAGAGAGAATCAGAGAGAACTTTATCATTTACAGCCTTTGATGTGTTGCCATAGATGGTCGTGTCATCAGCATAGATGTCAACGAATGATTTAAGTATGTGTTTAGGGAGGTCATTGATGTAGATCAGGAAGAGAGTTAGGCCCAGGATTGACCCTTGAGGGACTCCAGCATTAATACTACACTAGCAGGACCCGTGGAAATTCCACGGTAGTTAAAATCTTGTAAAACACATCAATAAGAAATTCCTTATTGTTATATTACAAAAATGAACGTATGGAAGCAAGTAGAACAAACAAAGAACTGTAGTTAAAACTTTTATTGATGGTCAATGCGATCGTAACTGATGCTGTTGATATTGTCAGGGAGTGCTGGTGATGATTGAGGCGGTGACAGGACGTTGATCAGCTGCTTGGAGTGAGAATAGTGGTCAGTCAGCAGGTTCTGGGGAGTCAGACTGTGAATTTAAAAAAAACTGTGTGACATTGTTGACATCGATTTTGTGAAAGTTCTGATGACCCCAAGTTGTTTAATATTTCAGGACATCTTGGATTACATGTATAGGTAAGGAATAGGTCTGGCTTTCCATATTTACAGAAAACTGCCATTGCATCTTGATACAGTTGTTGAAGATTCCTAGGACTTCCTGTAAATGAAGATAGTAGAATAACTGGTACACCAGAATCGCCATCTTCATTCCTTGCTAAATGATCCATTAAGCCAGAATATTGAGCAGTTCTTGGTTGACTTTGATAACTTTAATGAAGTTAAATAAGCAACCGTCAACTTTTACATATGCAATAGACTTTTCTATTTATTTTAAATTTTATTCAATGAAGATTTGGAAATTCACAAATATTTTTTAATCGAATTATTGATATAGATTTCAATTAATGCATCACAACTTCCTGATAATATAAATAGAACACTTTGAATTTTCTGTACAAAAGTTTTTTCCATAAAAACATTGTAATCTGTTATAATATTCAGACTCTTGTGTATTACATGCATAGAAAATGAGGTGTTTCTGTAAATCTTACGAAATACAGTTAAATTTTGATTTTTCGATAATCAAAATGATGTGAGGTAGGTTAAACAAACTGTACACTACTTTTTCATCAAATTATGAATTTTAAATATAAGGAAAGCAATTTAAAAAAAAATTTTTTAAATCATATTTACATCCAAGTTAATTTTTAGATTCCATAGCTGTTCCTGATTGTTTTCATAACACTTCACGGTAAACAATATTCTTAGTATATGTTACACCACGCTTTCTGACCTGGTTATCATCTCTATGCAGTTGCATTACCTTAAATTTCACACTGTGCTTAGATCGAGCTCTTGAACATGCCACATACAGCTGACTATGAGAAAATACAGTTGTTGAAGATATATACCAACCTTATCCAAAGTTTGGCCTTGTGCTTTATTGATGGTCAGTGAATATGCTAATCGTATTGCAAACTGTATCTGATGAAATGCAAACGGAACATTTGTATCACTTGGCTTTAACTTAATTCTTGGAATGATAACTGTGGAACCTCTATTAGATCCATTAATTAAAATAGCAATGATGCTGTTTTGATGACATTCTTTTATTTTCATCCTAGTTCCATTATAAAGTCCTTGATTTATGGATAAATTTCGCAGTCGCATTACTATTGCCCCTATTTTCACATTAAGTCGGTGAAGTAACATTCCAGATGGAGTTAATGAATTTATGAACTCGATAGGATAATTTTGAAGTTCAGCATCATCATCGGAGATGTAATCTGCACTTAAATATGTATTTATGCCTCCGAGAAGATTATTTAGAATTTCTACATTTACTGTTAAAGATTCTGTATTTTTTAGAGTCATGATGATTCAATTTTCTATTTCTTGAGGGCTGCAATCAAATATTTCTGAGATTAGAGAACCATTACATACCGAATAGTCAGGAGCATCTATGGCATCTACAGGAACGTCATTAAGACTGCTCGTTAGTGTACCATTACAAAGATGAAGGAGCCATCTAGAAAACTCTTGTTCATTTATGTTAGTTCTGACGTTTTGTGTTAGTTGTAATTGACTGAAATGATGCCACAATGGGCATCTTTTAAGACAGGTGTCTATAATAGATGTAGGTGATCCATGTGGCATTACTGGCAAAATTTGCCTGAAGTCACCTCCAAGTATGAGAAATTTTCCACCAAATTTTTATCGTTACCCATTATATCTTGTAAAAATCTATCTATAGCAAGCAGTGCATGATTAGGTATCATAGAGGCTTCGTCTATGATGAATACCTTTACCTTTCTAAAAAAAGAAGCATGCTCTGATACAGGAGAAACGTTACAGACACCGGTTTCTGTCAGAGGTACAGGTAGTTTGAATATACTGTGGAGTGTTTTCCCTGAAGTTAGTAGCATTGCAGCAATACCGCAGTGGCGGTTACAGTACTGCTGGAGGTGAAGTAATCATATAACATGTTGAATAAAAAGGTTTTTCCTGATCCGGCTGGGGCATCTAAATAGAAGCAATTGTTGTATGGGGCTTCTTTTTCAGTTGCCATGACAGCCTTGATTATAGTATTAAAGACCTCTAATTGTTCATTGTTTAACAATTCAACATTAGGCCCGTTTGTATTTCGAGTCATATTATCTATTGGAGGATCACCTGTTGGTTCAGGTAAACCCATTGCATGGCAAGAAGAACCATGCTCATTAAATATTGTTTTTATCAAATGAATAACTTGGTGGATATGTATATACACTGGCCCCCGCCCTTTGTGGCCCGGGCGACAAGATCAAAGTGTAGTATCTGTTCCGGCAGATGCTGCAGGCTATGACTAGCTATGACTAGCAAAAACCAGATGTGGGGGCAACCCCACATGCCTGACTATTAACCAGCTCCCATTTCCCACCTCTCGGGAGCTGGTCCCCTTTTTCCCTTCCCCCTCCCTTCACTCCTCACATTAAAAATCGGCCTTGTGCCTAATTTTCTCGGTGCGATGATGATGACGCGTTTCATTAATTAATGTTTGCGATGATGATGACGTGACACCGTGCGTACAAGCAAATTAATATATAGATTACTACATTAATAATACATTTTGGTGTAGACAGGAATTTTTGCAATCAAAATACAGTATATGGAGATACAGATTGTTATTTGTCATCCCGAATTGATTATGTAACAGTTTGTAAAACCAAGAATCTGCCTATTACGTAAGTGGAAATGGTAACTTAAATAGTGTTTAAATGTGACGCTCTTATTTTTTGTTTATTTTTTAAACGAAAAGTTGTTTTATTTATTTATATTTTGGTATCCAGCATTCCGCAAGGGGGTGGCATTTCAGATTGGCAAATAGAATTGGTGAAAAGTACTTTTATAACTGACAGCAGAGGGAACCTTACACTGAATAAACAATAGTAGCGTCGCCATCATCATCATCATCATCATCATCATCATCAACAACAACAACAACAACTCCATGTTTTATCTCGCTTGTGAATGACTGAAGCACGTGCTAGTGCGGGGCGGCGATGATGTTTTCTCAATCAAATTTTTGTGTGTAACTTAGACTTTCTTCAACAAACTTTTCTTTTTTGTTGGAAAAACATGTTAGAAAAAAAGTTGGATATCAATTTGCAAATGAAATAACCGGATGACCTAAATCAGAATTTCGTTTTCTTTTTTTATTATTGAAAAAACAATGATGTTTTTTTATTATTTGAATTTCATATTCAGTATACTATTTAGAATCCGTGCTTAAAACTGTCGACTCGTGCTTGTGAAGCGTACTTTTAAAACTGACAGTAAACGCGTTACAATCATACGAAAACCAAACGACCAGTTTTGGGGATGATACGCAATAAGTTTTCTTAAACTGACATTGTGATGCGTGCGATCAAATAATTGGACGTTATATTTATTTCTACTTTGTGCTTTCTTTTTTATTTATTTAAAAAATAATGAAATAAATAAAAACTGACTTGAAAGAGCAATTATCGAAGGATCAAACATGGCGGCCACAAGAAAGACTTCCCTGATTGATGTGGACAGCGTTTTTACAAGTTTGAAGCGAAGAGGATTTTTTCAAATTGCCCAGTTTTCAGTGTTGGCTTTAACATTCATTGTCTATGCGGCAAGTTTGCTTAAAGTAATCTTCATAGGTTTGTGCAACATTTTTTTTATTTTTAAATATTTTCTCTCTCTCTCTCTCTCTCTCTCTCTCTCCCTGTTTGTCTGTCTGTCTGTCTGTCTCTCTTTCTCTCTCTCTCTCTCTCTCTATATATATATATATATATATGTGTATATATATATATATATATATATTAAGTAATGTGATTTATAATTTAAAATTTGAACAATTAAATTTCAACCAAATTAAAAATCCGTTTCATAAGAAGGAACAACAACATAATCAATTATCTGTACGATCGTTTCGGAAAACAATGCTTTTTATTGTGGTAAACATCCAGTTACGAACAATAATTACATATAGTTTTTTAATAAGCAAGGTCTCCTCGTCAGCAAATTTTGAAGGGTTTTTATTAAATCTAAAAGAACACCATAACTAAACCTAGCATTAAAAGTAAGGCAGATGTATCTTTTAATTTTTCGCCTTTTGAAATCAGGAACTATGGTTAAAATACTCATATATATGTTTGCTATAGTTTTTCGCCTCTTTAAATGATGAGTTTTAAAAGGGGGGATGTCCGTGTAATAAGTTATTTCTGTTATCGTACTTTTGATTTAAAGACGCCATATATATATATATATATATATATATATATATATATAATTACTTTCAAAAACAGACATTGTTAAACGTTTCACTAATTAATTGAACTTATTGTTTAAATTCCTTTGTGATTTTTTAAAAAATATTTAAATAATAATTAAACAAGTAAATTTTTTTTTTTTTTACTTTTTTTTTGGGGGGGGAATCCTTTAAATTCCGTTGTGATTTTAAAAAAAATATTTAAATAATGAGTAAATAAATAAATAAATATTTTTTCTTTTCTTTTTTCCTTTGGAATCCTTTTACATGAGGTTTCATAATTTGTCCATTCCTTTATCTTTTGACAACTATCATCCTCAACTTTATATATGTTATTTTATCACGTTTCGGCAAACTCATCCTCTGGCCTCTGACACAATGGATAGCGTCGTTGAGTCTCTACAGTTCCAGGTGAGCATTGTTTGAAGATAGCAGTTTCAACACTACCCAAGCAGGCCAGAGGATTAGTTGGCCAAATCTTGGTGAGACAAAAACTATGGAAAGCAGTAATTACAGTTACAAGACTCAGCATTCCTATCCTGTCGTGGTGAACCACCTGAAGAAGGCCAGAGGATGAGTTGGCCAAAACGCGGTGAAACAACAACAACTATGAAGATAAGGATAACTGTCCGCAAAAAGAATAAATTAACATTTTGTTTATTTGTTTTTAAATATTCTCCTCTCTCTCTCTCTCTCTCTCTCTCTCTCTCTCTCTCTCTCTGTCCCTTTCTCTCTTTCTCTCTCTAATATCTTCAATATATGCGCGTTTATTCGATGATAGTGAAGAGTGATTAAGTTGTATCCTAAAAATTAATAATTAAATAATTATAAATTGATTTGAATGAGTGTGAGTCATTTTCAAAAGATCAAATATGGCAGTCACAATGAAGACTTCCCTGATCGATGTAGACAACGTTTTTACAAGGCTCAATCCAAAGGGATTTTTTCAGATTGCTTAGTTCTGTGTTGGCATTAACATTCATTGTTTGCTTAAAATTATCTTCATAGGTTTGTGCAACATATATGTTTTTGAATATATTTATCCTCTCTCTCTCTCTCTCTCTCTCTCTCTCTCTCTCTCTCTCTATCTATCTCTATCTCTATCTCTGATCTTATATATATGCACGTTTATTCGATGACTGAGAAAAGCAATTTAATCTTATCCTGTGAGTCACAGTCCACGCTAGCCTGGCTGGATATCGGACTACATTATATTTGAATGTACTTTTTACCACCGGAATTGGGCTAATTAACAACATTGAATTAAGCATTTTATATAAATTTTCAATATTTAACATTGAGAGTAAAAAAGTATTTTTTTTTTTAAATTTTACTCCGAAATAATGAAAAATATTCACGAGTTTTTCACAAAATAATTCGTAATAATGTATACCTCTAGAAAAAAAAAAAATAGAAACAAAATATCCGAAACAAAATATTTATTATAATTTTTTAAAAGAAAATAGTGTAATAATGAGTATATTTACTATAAAAATACAAGAAAAATAATTATTGTTACAAAAATAAAGTTTCTGCAATATTTTCATTATAAAATTAGCAAGGAGACCCGACGTTGCACGGGATTGAATGATTATAAACAAATGTTTCACACTCCCATAATTTTTGTCATCGATATCAATAAAATAGCCCATTTTTTCAATCCAATCGATTAACCAATTGGTAGCCCATCACGATGCACCTGGAAGAAGCTTCACATGCCTTGCGAAGTGACTAAGTTCACAATACATTGTAGTCTACATTGCACTGTAGAGAACCCACTGTTGATTTTATGAGATTATTTTCATATATAATGGCTCGCATTAAAGTTTAAAATGCAAAAGTCAAGTATCATGATTCAATTGTGCTCTAAACGAAAATATTCATTTCCAACGCCCCCCCTATCATATCAAAGAACCTAAAAGATTTTAAATGCCTAGTATTACTGGTTGTACGGTGACAATGGCTTGAATTTAATTTTAAAATGAAAAAGTCAAGTGTCATTGTAAAATTGTGTTTTAAACAGAAACATTTATTTCGAACGCACCCCTGTCATATAAAAAAAATCCACTGTTGATTTTATATATTAGGCCTTTAAGCTTGTCTATATATATAAAAGCGAAAATGTATGCATGTATGTGTGTATGTTTGTATGTCTGCTAAAAACTTTTGACAGACAGAACAAAAATTCACAAACTTGGTCTCATATGAAAGCCTCACCCTCCGGACGACAAATATCGAAGAATTAGCCCAAAAGGACCATCAAAAGTAGGTCAGCTGATCGATTTTCTGCAGGGGGGGGGAAGTGACCTTTTAATGTTAAACATTACATATTTTTAAATCGATTTATAAGTGCCCCCCAAAAAAACGGACCCCAACGATTTTACGTAAAGTGTACACGGAGCCCGTTTATTTTGGGTCACCTTGTATTTAAAAACCGTTGAGTCATGTCACGTGATCTTGACGTCAGCAAGCTGTAATGGCAGTCTGTATATAAAAACATTGTTGTTATCGGTAAAAAAATGTAACCCTCATACAAACTAGTAGGGTAATAAAACTTTGCAAATGCATTTGTGATTTAAAGTTGTGTAAGGCGTTTACTTTCGTCAATATCGCCTATTCCTTCTTTCATCGGATTATTTCTATTATCGATACTTATTGAAAACATTCCGACACAAACCTATCTAAGAACACTTCCATGCACATTGTTGTGTCTGCACAAATAATTAACAAGAACACGGAAAGTAAAAGGTATAACAATAATATATTAGGAAGAGAAGTTATATACATATTTATATACCTTTTGGCCAAGATCAAAGTGTAGTATCTGTTCCGGCAGATGCTGCACTTAAGATAATTTGTACCAGTCAATGGAGGGGAAACCCTCTATACTGGGACAATTATTATTTTTGGTAACCAGAGTGACCCCTTTTAGGGGAGCTGGTTTTTACCTCACATTAAAAACGGCCTTGTGCCTAATTTGCTCAGTGGGGGAGCAAATAAACACCATCTGTTCCGGCAGATACTGCAAGCTATGACTAGCTATGACTAGCAAAGACCAGATGTGGGGGCAACCCCACATGCCTGACCTTTAACCAGCTCCCATTTCCCACCTCTCGGGAGCTGGTCCCCTTTTTCCCTTCCCCCTCCTTTCACTCCTCACATTAAAAATCGGCCTTGTGCCTAATTTGCTCGGTGGGGGAGCAAATAAATACCATCAAAGTGTAGTATCTGTTCTTCAGATGCGGCACTTCCATTTCTCGTTCTCTTTCAGTGGAGGAGAAATCCTTCACGACCGAGACAATTTCTATTTTTGTACCTTTTCTCCACGTTAAAAAAACGACCCTGGTGTCTAACTCTGTCCCGTGGGGAGGCATTGTAAATAGATACATATTTATATGTCTTCGGATATACTTCAGTTGGAGATATTCCGACTGGTGGCGTGTTGCATGTCTTACTGGAGGCAACATAGGCGTCTTGCCTACTTGGCGGTCGTTGCAGAACTCCAACGGTATTAGTGATTGATACCTTTATATATCTCACTCACCCACCTATATTAATTAGTGGGCGTCTCCACAACATACATAAAGTATTTTTGTGTGAATTTCATAAAAATCGGCCCAGCCGTTTCCGAACCAATAAAGAGCGAACTCAAACACACAGTTCGTTTTATATATAATAATTAAAAAGTTCTGATAATAAATATCTTTATTATATATAAAAACATTGTATTAACCTATATTGTTGTAAAAAAAAAACAACAACAACAAAAAACAAAATTCTTCGTAATATAGTTATAATAAAAATTAAAAAATATATAATATTGAAGATATATGTGCAATAAACAATATTTTAATATATATTAAAAAAATTGGCCTTAATAACAAATATCTTCATTAGAAAATAAAAGTACTATCATTATCATGAAATAACTTGCCCGTAAAAACTGATTATCTTTATCATAAAATAAAACTGTAATAACCAATATTTTTATCATAAAAACATGTCTGTAATAACCAATATCGTTATCATAAAATAAAAACTATAATTAGCAATATTTTTATTAC